>NC_136888.1:15826419-15938919 GCF_949152265.1 Phoxinus phoxinus | reverse complement strand
TAATGGGGCACCAAATGTGCCGTCAATAAAAGGGAGTGCACACCAGATGGACACTCATGTGGAAATAGCTGCACTTTAAGTAAGACTGAGTCAAAGTGCTATGAGTTTTATTTATTTTTAAGTTCCTGCTCCGAATTTTCAGAGGCCCACATATTTTGTGCGTGTTTATTTCCCCCGGGCGACCTCATGACTAAGTAACGAGCAGAACAACAATATAACGCTCGCAAATTAATGCCTTCTATTTTAATTCTTCCTTTCAAAACATCTCAGTTCCGGTGAAATCAGAACAAATATATTTCACCTTAACCCTGCTGTGTATAGCCATGGGGTAAGAGCTTATTCAGTTTTACGTAGGCCTTGTGTCATTCCAGCAGCCAATTAGCTTCCACTTTGCCTGTTAGTTGTAAACAACATTATCTAAATCTGTTCTGAGAAGTCTCTGAAGGTTGTGCGAGTTCCTGTTTTTGCTGCACAGCAAGACAAGTCGTTTTGTACTCTGCAATCTCTTTTTATTGGATGTTGAGCATGACGTCTTGTTCTGATGAATGAAATTAGTATTCATGGCTTCTGTTTTGCCTGGAGGTTTTTCTTCTTTTGGGTTTTATCACTTGAGTCGGGTCCAGTAGTGTATTATTTGAATGGGTCCATTACAGGGGAGTAACTTACTAAAAGTAGCAATGATACTTGCATATCTCAGTAGCATTGATAGTAGTCCAGATGTTTTCAAAAAAGACCAATGCTATTTTCAACTAATAGCATTGTTACATTACAAAAAGCAACCTCACTATATTTTGCATTATTTCATTGCATTCACACTCCACAACTAAACTTTATTTCTAAAGCGCTTTCAAAAAAACACAATGGGTACCAAAGAGCTGTACAGGTTAAAAAGTTAATCAAACATGGAGCCAAAAATACAAATTAAAACAGAACGAAGACAGACAAAAGAAATGACAGTACAATTTATAATACATAATTTAAAGCTAAAGACAATCACTGTTTTTTAAGGCCCCCTGAAATGCCCCTATTGTGGGATGTGTTTAAGGACAATGGAAGCTCATTCCAAAGTCTAGCTGCCACCGAAAATATACGTTTCAGGCGAGATCGAGGAACCGTCAGACACAGCTGATCATTTGAGCAAAGTTACCTCAAAGGTTGATGCAAACCATTGTAAAAAAAAGATTGTCACCGCTTCCTTCCACTGTAGAAAAATAAAGCCAAAATATCCCAGAAATGGTCATTGCCGATTACGTCATTTGGAACTTGAGTCTGTGCAGTACTGCGTGATAAGAACTACCTAAAATGACCCAAGAAAAACTGTCTTTGGAAAATTATTATTTGAAGTGTAATTGATTTTTTTTTTTAGGTTTGGCTTGCGTCCCATTCGATTAAATGGAGAGGGCGGGGTTTATGACCAGTACTGCAGCCAGCCACCAGGGGGCGATCAAAATTCTTTGACTTCACTTTTCAGGACTTATGTGGCACACTTGATGCAAACGAATTAACTCAGAAATACACCACAGCTTTAGCAGAGTGAATTGAGGCAAAACACTATGATTTGTAGGGTTGGAAAGTCTGATTCCTTTTAGAAATTCAGTTTGTTCGCATAATTAAAAGCAATTCACATGGTCAAAACAATTAGATATTCAGTTAAATATCGATATATCGCCCACCCTGAAGTCTCATCTGATTATCTATAAGATATTGTCCTATTATACAGCATCAGTGTTTTTTTAACTATACTTTTGTCACTGTTTTTTGTGTTTTAAAAATGGAATTTTTAATTTTATACAGTCACCAAAACTGTCTTATATTTCTAAGCCAGATAAACATAATTGCATAATTTAAACAGTTATCGGATTTTAATAGTTACATTTACCTTTATGCATCTGACAGATGTTTTTAAAGCAACTTACAATGCATGATATGAGTGTTTATTTTATTATTATTATTATTATTATTTAAAAAAATTTATCAGTTCATGCATTCCCTGCTAATCAAACCCATGACCCAGTGCCATTATTTATATTTGTTCTGATTTGTTTTTGTTTTGTTTGTTCCTTTTCTCTCTCTCTGATTTCACTGGAACTGGGATGTTGAAGGGATTAAAATAGAACACATTAATTTGCAAGTGTTATTGTTCTTCTCATTACTTAGTCATGATGTAGCCTGAAAGGAAACAAGTACAAAATATGGACCTCTGGACAAAATTATGGTAAAAAAAACAGAGCACATATATATATATAAGTATGTGTATACACATTATTGCCCTATTATATGCGTTCAATGTTTTTGTTAGTAGCTTGTAGTGTAGATAACTACTAGCCTATTCATTTAAATTATTAGTAGCTTCAAAGCAAGCTTCCCAACACTGACCATGCCAGCTTTGTCTAACAAATACATAGACTTCAGATGGGTTTTGCTGGTCAGGAACTCTCCCTGGGGCGATGGAGTAACTGCGTGGAACGATCTGCCTAGATTACCATTATGGGCACATGGTAACAAATTGGTGTCCTTGTACTTTGTGACAAGCATGAGATTCAGGCAGATGATGTGTTCAATAGCGCTACAAATGATCTAGCCGAGTATCAGATAATGTGGGAGCTGATGGCTGCTGCCGGGGGGAGAGCGGTGCATTTCATTACGATCAGATGCTGATTCACTGTCAGGAAATGGTGGAGAGCGTGCCAAAAGTCACACAGATGTTGCATTGTACTCATCTTTTCAAAATGAAGCCAACAAGCAGGCGGCGAGAGAATGTGTCCATGGATTGAGGACAAACCGTGTTGATTTTTCAGGAGTTTCTCAGCTGTGCCATTAAGGACGAAGGAATTGTAAACACATTTAAGGCGGTATTCACGTCGTCTGATTCATGTTACATCTGGAACGCGTCACGCAGATGCGTCCGCTGAGGATATGGGGAATAAAGGGTTCCTAAATGCATACAGCATTCCAGAAACATTACTTTTATGAAGTAGCATTGAAGATTTTTTTTAATTAAACAGATTGTGCTAGAAGCACACAATATTAAATTCTAGAATATGGTATTATGGGTCCTTGCTTGGACATTAATTCACATATTTAGTTGATTTAGGAGCATTTTAAGGTAAAGACTTAACCTTGACTGAATATGTATGTATGTATGTATGAGAGAGAGAGAATATGTGCATGTGTGTATACATATATGCAACTAATCGTTAATTGCAACTAATCGTTTGCAGAATAAAAGTTTTTGTTTACATCATATATGCGTGTGTACTGTGTAAAATAATTATGTATTTATAAATACACACACACATGCATGTATATTTAAAAAATATTTACATGTTAATATACATTTTTATATTTAAATATAATTTATATTATATATAATTATAAATACTTAATATATAAATAGATTTTTTTCTTAAAATTATACATGCATGTTTGTGTATTTATATATAATTATTCTACACAGTACACACGCATATATGATGTAAACAAAAACTTTTATTCTGCAAACGATTAGTTGCGATTAATCGTTATGCAGCCCTAGTGTGTGTGTGTGTGTGTGTATATATATATATATATATGTATGTATATATATATATATATATATATATATATATATATATATATATATATATATATATATATATATATATATATAATATGTGGGTGTGTGTATATATATATATATTTACATGTGTGTGTGTGTGTATTTTTAGTTTTTTTGGGACCTGTTTAAGTCCATGCTTTTCTTCTGACATTTATACATTATCAATTTTGGGTTTTTGTTGTGAGTTTGAGCAATTTGTGTTTTCAATTTATTCTTTAAAGTATATAGTGTACGACTTGTTGTATAATCCTGTATTACATAACAGCACAATATGAATGTACCATAAAAAGTGGCTTTTTAGCGTATAATGTTATAAATGCATAGAGAGCAAAATTTCACTATGGATGCGTAGATGTTGCAAGACTGTGAAACTAATTAGTGAGGCTATACCTTGTTATTTTATCCGTTTATTTTATGTGGTGATTGTGGTTTATAAATTATTTATCTATGCTTAGACTGATTTATCTTAAGCCTTTTTCGGAATGAGTAAGGGAGGCACTTAAATATATATATTTTTTGTTGTATAATTTGGGTTGTAATTAACATGGCATGCACTAGATGGCAGCACTGGCTAAAGGCCCTCTGCTGTCTCATTGGCGAGTGAAGTTTGTCTTTGCCATGCAAGAATGTTGAAAGTATGAAAAGAACAAACACTTCTGAGGGGCATATGTAAATATGGGTATACATAACTTAAGTCCTTCAAGGCTTTCTCACAGTGGCATTCTGGGTAAAAAAAAATAAAGAAAAAAAAGTTGGAATCCCTCTGGGAATATGATAGGAGAAATTGAGGCGTTTAACATTTTCATTCAATCACGGCCAGAGTCTGTAGGAATGCTGACAGCCTCAATTCAAGCAGCCCACATAAATACTTAATTTTTCTGTCATGTTCACTATGCTGTCAGTCTTAGCTTGAGGTTTGGCAGCGTGCTGTGGAAACACAACTGCTGCAGAAAAGCTGAAGCCCTCCCATCATAAAGATGAAAAATGGACCTCATAATTAAATATCTAATTGTTTTTATTACCCTCCATACACTCAATAATTAGCAAAAAAAAGCCATTAATTAATATGTACTCTGTTAATTTGCCCTAATTCCATTCCTGTGCCTTTTGCATTTTAAGCACGGATATTATCTGGATGATGTCGAGTGTGTCTCAGGACAGTATATAAGGGATATTGACCATATAGCTGTTAAGAGTATAGGCACCGTATTTAATTTAGCGTGAATGAAAATGAGGGATAGAAATACAGTCTGTTCAATGTTAAATTGTCGTGGCGATTAGTTCACATATTGGTTTTGTAGATCGAACGTGAAAACGTTCTTGGGTACACTGTTTGCATACAAATATTTTTATGAATGATTTACACACATTCTGTTCATTTTTAATAAATACCCCTAAAACTGATTGTATTTTGGTCCAACCTCAGTTTTGTTTGTCCTTTTGAACATAAATATAAATTATTTCATTTATGAGTGGAATTATGCTATACAATATCTGGATAACCATACAACTATATTCCTGATTCTCTGTTTATTATTGTAGCACGAGAACCATTTAAAATGCTCTACCACGCTGTAGCCTACATGTAAAAATGAAATGTTATAGACTTTTAACTGTTATTTTTAAAAATAATTTTAGCGCATTCTGAGCAGTGTTATTTTAGTATTATTTGTATACTATGGTTTTATTAATATTATGAACTTGCTTTTATTTTTATATTTTCAGTTTACATTTTGATTTTTAGTGTACTTTTTTTGTAATTTTGTAATTTTAATAGTTTATATTCTTTTTAAATATTCCTTTTTATGTTTAATTTATTTTAATTTCATTTTTAGTTTTAGTTAAATTTTAGTTTTTAATTTATATATTTCCAGTTGGTAGTTTTAGTACTTCTGCTTAAACTTATATCAATTTGTTGCCAAAGCAACTTTTCTCTTTTTCGTATAATTTAAGTTTTTCATCTAAAATAAATATTTATATTTTATTTCAGTGTTATTTCAATGAACAGAAATGTCTTTAATAGTTTTAAGTTATTGATAATAACCCTGATTCTGAATTTGCATTTTGGAGAAATAGAAATAATCGATTATGTTCCGCTCTCTCACAGATTTCTTACAGAGTAAAGTTTATTTTTTCCCAAAATACAAAAATGTTTAATGTAACACACCAAAATACAAAAATGTTTAATGTAACACACCAAAATACAAAAATGTTTAAACACACACGCGCGCGCGCGCACACACACACACACACACACACACACACACACACACACACACACACACACACACACACACACACACACACACACACACACACACACACACACACACACACACACACACACACACACACACACACACACACACACACACACACACACACACACACACACACACACTATTTTATCAACTGGCATCTACTCTGGTGTCTGTTTATTGTCTTTGTTATTTGGTTGTTGCTCCGAACACCCTGGAAGCTGCTATCCATTCTACCATCTTGTCACTGAAAAAAAGTCCAGAAATGTGACCAACACTTTGATACCTCATACTGGTTTCATTCAGATTATGAATGATTCAGTGGCGTTTCTCTAATATCATTGTTAACTGTGTGAACCATTAGCATGGTGTGTGACAAACACAGAAGATTGATGTCTGGTGTGCATGGGTGTTTGTGCGCGAGAAGTGTGGTGTTAAATTTCAAGGTCTGGTGGGTATTCATGGAGATGACAGACTCCTGGAGAACCACAGATGCTCAGTGCCCTGATATCTGCTGCTTCTTGCTTCAGCAGCTCAAACTCTCTCACTCTTATCTCCTGCTACTGCCCTGGAGTTTGGAGATCCTCAAGCTCTAGAGCATGTGCTGAAGATCGTGTCCTGTAGGGCTGTGAAGTGTTGGCAGAAGCATTGAGCGAATCTCACAAAAGCATGTCCAGGTCAGATTGAACCTCAGTCAATAGAGAAAAAAATCTAGTCTACACTACCTTTCAAAAGCTTGTTTTTGAAATAAGTATTTTCCTTGCATTTTATCAACAATACAGTAAAAACATTAATATTGTGAAATATTAACATTTTAAATAATTGTTTTCTATTTGAATGTAATTTCAAGTGTCATTTATTCCTGATGCCAAGCTGATTTTTCAGTATCATTACTTCAGTCTTTAGTGTCACGTGATCCTTCAGAAATCATACTAAAGTTCGAAAGAACAGCATTTATTTGGAATAGATTTTAATAAAATTTGATTGTAAAAATGTAAAAGTCTTTACTGTAGGGCTGCACAATCCTGGATAAATTGAGATTCGCAATTTTTTGTTTAAAATCGAGATCACGACTCGATTCTGAACAGACAACTAAACAAAACAACATGTAATTAAAAAAATATTTACAAACAATTAAATATATAAAAAAACAGTTTGAACGAATGATTCAATTACTCACTCATTAAGACTTCGCTTTTTTATTTTATTGTTGAATCAATGTTTCTGAACAAATCTTTTGAATGAATGATTGATTCAATGAGTGAGTAAATGTAAAAGGTAAAAACTAAAACAAATTTAGTAAAACATTTTTTTTGTAAAAAGTAAATTTTTAACACACTTGTCGCCACCTACTGGTGTAACAATGTAACTAATACAATATTTATTTGAAACGGTGTTACTTTCAAAAGGTGATTTAAGGTGATACACATTTTGCTCACACAAAAATATGACGTTTTATGACTATTAAGATGTATTGCATTGACCTGCACATGACTAATATATGTATTATATATTTTATTTCATAATACATTAAAGCTACCCTGTGTAGGATTTAAAGCTACCCTGTGTAGGATTTACTCCCATCTAGCGATAAAATTGTATATGACTAACTGAATATTACTTTCTAGCCCCTCCCATTTCGCGTTTTAACTACGGTGGCCGTATTATCTGCCGGCAGTCGCGAGTAATCTCCCCCTCGCATTCGTCACGGTGCCACTGAGTGTAAAAACGCGAAAGGCGAAGCTTGAATTTCCAGGTATGTCCCTCTTTGGCTAATGTATTTTCAAGATGGAGGTGCAGCAAGGGCTGCCGCCATTCGAGTAGCTCACCCGTATGTATTATAAATGGCAGATTCTACGCTTACGAGAATACTTGATTAGTTGGTGGAAGTAATTACACATGAATGAGTACATATAATTTTGAAAGAAAAAGTTTTTTGCTAAGAATCAACTTAAAAAATTACACAGTGTAGCTTTAATGACAATAAGATTTATTTATGTATTTATTTATTTTCTGCATTGTGGAACTGATGAAAATCAGTTGGCGATTGACATAAGCTTTGTTTGTCTTTAAGTAAAATAGAGTTTATTTATTTTTGATGACCCTGCAAATTTGACCCAGTCTGATATTGACAGAAAGTTGATCATTAGGCCAACTTTTTTTGACAATACAGTACAGTCTTATCAAATGAAATGTGTCGTCTGTCCTTATTTTTCTTTTAATTGCTCTAGTACTGAGTAAGTAAGTAGGCCAATAACCCTGCCTTTGATCCGTGGAAGCATGTCAGTGAGGAGGAAGAGGTGAGGGGGTCTATGTGTGACTCTGCCTGGGGCCTGTTGTATGGGCTCTTGGCAGGGAGTCCTCACCGCACAGAGGGTGATCTCATTTTCATAATGGGCTTTGTTGCTGTTTGTCGTTATTAACATTGGCGCTGCTCTCAGGGGGTCTCGGAGAGGCATCCAATCACACACACCAGCCTGTCCTGCTTTACATTTGACACCCATTATAACTTTGTTTTGATTAGAACTAAGTGGACAATCTGTATAAATCGCTTTGTAGTTGTATTTAAATGCAGATTTATTTAAAAATTGCAGTTGGTAAACACATTGTGTGCTTGTTTAGCAACAAACTGCACTCAGATTGCAGGTGACGTGCATTTCTGGTGTTTTAGTTTACAAAACCAAGTATTTTTGACCAAGTCTGTCATTTTTGTATGATACTAATTTAATAATATTTATCATATACATTTGTAATTGATCTGTTTGTTTGATCACCTTGACTAGCAAAGAACAGCGGTTTGAGTTTAAGGTGGGACTACCTATTTGTTTGACCAATGGCAGATGGTTTGAAAACATTATTTATGAAATCACGTTTGGTGCTAGTGGTGCAAAAATTACATACTTCGCCTTTAACTACCTGTTTAGATTGATGCGTAGAGCTCACACACGCTAATAATATACAGTAGCATAATAATTGTGTTGCCAGAGGGGAGTAGTCGAGTTTAAACTGCTCTGACTTCCTGCATTTTAGTCATTCGGCTCAGATGTTATTTTCTGAAGACCAGTTCAAATGACCAATAATTTACCACTCTATGAACAAATCAACCAATGTCAAATCACCACCATTGTTTCGAGCTTTTAGCTATGAGAGCTTTTCAAAACAGTCGTTTTTTTGTGGCAACCCGGCTCATCTAGGTTTATGGACATTGGATGGATAAAATTTATGCAGCTCAGTTTCAACTGTGGGGTATATAACACTTCAGTTTGTGTTTTGAAAATGAGCCACATTTTTTGTTTTGTTGACACTTTTAAGTGTAATTTCGCAGTATTGCTAAGAGGAAAGCAAATTGGTAATAGCATCAAATAATGGGAAAGTACCTCCAAAAGCACAAAATAACAGCCATTTTGTCATGAATTACTTCTGTGAAAGGGATTTTGAAGCATTGCATACTTTCACAACCTTGACAAGAAGTCACATGTAACTTTTGGTTGTTGTTGTTGTATAAAATGTCCTTTCTGTAACTGCGCCATGAACCCGAATGAATGTTATTTTGTTCCATTGTATTCGTGTATCTGTCTGGAGTGACAAATTAACTTGAAACGTGAGAGGTAAACGATAAGCCTGCATAGCAATTTAGTTTTCTAGGTGGATAATGATATCGTGGTCATTTAGATCTGTATCACAATTTGGATGTCGTACCATCAATAGTCCTGCCTGACAATTTTATTGCAGCCCTAATGGACGTTTAGATGCTTTGTCATGTGATCTGGCCCTCCTGGACAGGTTTGGAAGTCACTGAAACCGCAAAAATAGTGGCAGAGAATGTTTCACTGCACAAATCTGCTGTAGAATACTGAAGCATGGTGGGGGCCGTACATGAAAATTATACATGGCTGAAAGCTAAATTGCCTTATGTTCCAGCTCTCTCTCTGTTCCTTATCTGCTCCTTACATTAGGCAATCGGTTGCTATATGTGGTCCACTGTGAATCGCATGTAATATAAGCTCCGTGGTTTATGGTGGTTGCATATGTCTGTACGCTGACAGTCACTGTGAACGATAGAAAGGTCTGGTCTGCACATCCATCTACACTCTTGGAATTTATTATCTCAAAGCTTTTAGAAAAAAGGCAGATAATTAGCTGCAATGGAGGGAGAAAGCACTCATTGTATTTACTGGCTTTTAGCTTCACTCTACATTAATTAATGGCGGTCTCTTGTGATGGGGGGGGGGGAGTCCTGTAAAGGTCCATTACTGTTTCTTGGCGGCAGGCAATCTGCACTGACCAGCAGAAGAAGCATGGATGGATAAATGTTTATTTGAAACTGTCTGCATTTTTAGGTTCATTTTGTAGCTTTTGAGCACTATGGAAAGATTTTGCGAGATGTTGTGTGACAGTTGTGCATGCAAATGTTCATCATACTTGAAATGTAAAAAAAAAAAAGTGTCATTACCAACAAAGTTACCAAGTTCCATGGCGTGTAAATGTTTTTGTCAGCATTGCTATTTAGTAGTTGTTAAGCAGATGCTTTGGTCTAGTATATACTATGTTTATTATAGGGTCCGCCTGGAGTTGCCTTGGGTTAAGTGGATTGCTCAAGGGCCCACTGTAGTTCATGAATCACCTCTTGAGTCTTGTGGGATATTCAAACCTGTTTACAGTCATTTCTGATTTCAGATATACTTGGACAAGACTCATTTTCTGTGTTTCAGTGCTTGTGTAAGTTTGTGATTTACTGTCTGCATCTCTGGAGTGTTTTGTGTTTTAAATGGGAAGGACATGCTGATTAACATAGACATTATCAGGAAAAAAGAAATTGTATTCCAGCTTGGATGTCATGTTTAGCAACCTTAGCGCCTCTGGTGAATGTACGGATGATTATAGCCTAAGGCTGGCTGCTAAAATAGACCAGTGTTTACTCCGATATATTGAAAAAATAAACATTTATTAGAATTAGATACAGTCTAATTTGTTACAGTCTAATACAGTTCATTTGTTTCTCTTTTTTAGACTGTTTAAATGTCTAATTTTAAGTTGTAACTTCTGCTGGGCGCCAATATTTGTATTATTATTTATTTGTAAACCTATTTTTAATATATATATATATATATACACACTCTAAAAAAAATGGTTCTTCAGCGGTTCTTCAGGGGTTCTTTTGCGGTGCTTATGGTGCTATATAGCACCACTACCATTTAAAGAACCTGTTAAGCCCGGTTTGGTTCTTCAGCGGTTCTTCAGCGGTTCTTTGGAGTGTTTAAGGTGCTATATGGCCCCATTACCATACGAACCTGTTAAGCCAGTTATTTAAAGGTTCTCTCTCTTAGTTTAGTTGGTGATAGGATTAGAAAATCTACATTTAAAATATAGTGATTTTCCTGAATACAAGGCCAGCCTATATTCCATGGCCACCACAATACTTTTTGACCACAGAAAAAAATAATAATAATTGTGTGGATGTGAAGTCTGGCCTATAGCCTACTGAAATTATCACAAACTTCAATCAAAAGCTATATTCATATATTAACTGCTTTTTGTTATTTGTGTAGGCCTAGTCAAATAATTAGGCTCAACAAATGAGTGACCGGGAAGTTATGTTTAAAAACGTGTTTAAATGTATACTTACAAAATGTGAAAATGTGTCAAAAACTTGCTGTTGAATTCTGTCATTTTGAAAGTAAAAAAAAAAAAAAAAGATAATAAAAAAATATATAATTAAATAAAAACGTACGCGTATAATATATATATTATAATTTTTTTTTATTTTTTTTTTTAAGAAATGAAATCTGATGTCTTCCACAAATGGTGAACTCTATATTCCTATTTGTTCATTGGTCATTTAATTGTATATGCTGGGAAAGATACTTGGACTATTTAAACTTCATATTACAAATGAAATATCCATAACACATGCAATTGTGAGTTGTTTCTGTAATCACATGAACATCATCTCGCTTAAAGATGGGATTACCTGCAGTTCTGGTATTGAACTATATCTAGCATTGTAAAAAAAAAAGATGGCGTCTCAGCTCTCCTCCGAGCAGTGGACTGGAGATTGGGAGAGATATGAAATGGTGTGCCTGTGTGAGAGAGGAGAACAGTAAATCAGACGCTGCTTGGGCTCCACCAGTGCATGAAATGGCTGCAGTAATGAATTTGCGGCCAGAACATTAGCATGCTTTAGCCTCTGTCTCGATTCTTCTATTGAGTTCTCACTTCTGATAATCGTCTCTCTCATATTCTCAAATGCAAATTGCGTTCTTATCACAGCAAAGCTAGTAATAAATAGACAGCTCCAAATGAAGTTTTCAGAGGAGTTCTCCAGCTCCAGCTCTAAAAACTCGTGTTGAAAATGATTGCCTGGTATATTTGTGCCTGGATATTGTGGTTTTGTTTCATCTCTTTTCAAGAGATTATTAAGAGACATTTGTTTGTGATTCAAACCCACTTCTTTTTGTCTTTTGCGTTTTTGACTCGACCAGTAGCATGAGTTTGTTTGACCAATGGTAGACTGTCTCTGTAAACTTGTCATTAGGATTCATTATTTCTGCAGTTTTAGCTGATGATGCTGGCACAGAAATTACATGCTTGCATCGAAGTAAGAAATTCTATGAAAAATATCATAAAAACACTCCCACTTACATGAGTGCTGTTGGTCAACCGACTGATGCGTCAAATTGGTTCAGATTTTTACTTGTGCATTAGTACTTATTAGTACATTAACTTTACCTTATCTCTCACTCTTTTTTAAAGCTATAGTTAGCTATATACTATGGGGCCTAATCTGCTGTGTCATAAACTAATGCAATCAAAACTTCAGTGAGCATGAAGGGCCCCTGACAAGCTGAACATGGGCAAAAATGATCAGTATTTCACACTCATTGTGGCTGATTGATCACCTACTTACTGTATTCATAATGTGCACTTTGTTGACCTCTTTTGACTTTCCAGATAGCTTGCTCCTTCATAATGTGGACGGTGGGGTAGTTGGGTGACAGGAGTAACAATTTTGAACATTAAATTTGCCAGATTACACTTTTTAAATGAATGAATGAACAAACACTTCATCATTAAGTTCCACCATGGCCTCTGTAGGAAGGGAAAGGGAAGCTGATATGACAGAAAGTGTATTGATTTGGCTCACAGAGCTTTCAGTAATGAAGTGTGGGATTGCATAATTCAACCCCTATGCTGCAGATGTAATCTGGGATGTCTGCTTTTATTAATTGAACGTAATGCAGCTGCTGCTAATGGCACATTATTCTTGAGGGCTGTGGGAGCTGTAGGCTATATGAACATTTCTCAGCCGCTATCAGATTCTGATGTCTCTTTTAAGTTTATTTTTTTGATTGTTTTCTGCATGCTTTTGATTATAAAAACTGTACCCTTAAGGAATGTGATCCTTCAGAATTAGGGATTGTTTAAGGGTGTCCAGGTCACATTTTACACTCAAAATATAAGTCGCAGCCTAATATGAATTTGATTTAAAGTATGATGTGCATTATTATTATTTATTTTTTTTTGGATCGAAATGCAATAAAAATGAATACATATAATGTACTAATTTTAATCAATAATGATTTATAAATAATGAATTATTATTAAGATTATTGGAATGTATTTCATAAAAATGTATATTGCAAGCTGTCTTAGTGGTTCAAATGTAGACTTGAAATGTTCTTTCCTGTCAAACTATTAATTTATCTTGTAACACTATAGAAAGGTTCCATTAAACTACATTCATTAACATGAACTAACAATGACAAATACTTCTTAAGCATTTATTCATCTTAGTTCATTATAATTCCAACATTTACTACACATTAAAATCAGAAGTTGTATCTGTTAATATTATTGATTTGCCTCGAGCCAACACTAGCAGTTAAACAGTTGTACAATGATCACTAAATACAGTAACAAATATAATACTCATTAATGTTAGTTAATGCATTAGATTATGTTAACTAATAGGACATTATTGTAAATTTACCATTTATTTATAAATTTTAATTTACCGTTTTGATTTATATGCTGGTTAATGTTGATGATCACGTTATTTTACATATGCTGACATATGATATTGCTTGTTTCTGCTTGTTCTTCACCTGTGTTTAGGTCTGGAGATTCAGTACTCTGCGTAATATCGCCCCCTAGTACCATATAATAGTGATAACATGGAAAGCTGGAAATTTCCGTCAATGGCGTAATCTTTATATCCATGTCACCAGCCATAAACGAAACCCTCTACAAGCACTTCTGGTTCTTTGTATTTATTTCAATGTTACTCTTTGACATGACCTCATCTCATCCTTTTAATCAGGGATAATCTTTCTTCTGGTGGATTTTGGGCGAATAGGCCAGTTAACATCATGAAGGAATCACTGTTGCCTTTCTGGAATAACAGCAAGCTCATTTTATTCCATTGAAAACCCACCAGGCTGAATGAGACTCCTTTCAGAAGTTACAAAGCGGCTTCACAGCATGGCCGTAAATTTGGTAGTGCATGCCTTCCATACCTAAAGTTTAGAGACTATTAAATAATACCTGCCAGTATTTGTAGCACTTGCACTGAGACCGGACAGAGGCGCCGTACGAAGCAGAAGTGTAAATCGTAAGGGGAAAGTAATCCATGAAGGTTTTGTTTGTTTTAGGTCTGTCACGAATGAGATATGTTTCCATTTGTTCGATGGCATCATTTCTAAAGGGCTAAGTGCATCTCTGTTCTACTCGGGCAATTCATTACTGTATGTTAATTTGTTGCTAGCGCCAGGAGCTAGCCAAACAGACCCCTCAGCCCTCCATCTGGCCAAGCAATTTCTAACCGAGATGGGCGGTAGTAGGTACTGCTCGCAGAGGTGGGGGGAGAGATGAATAAGAGGGGGCTTTTTAATGGTCTAGTGTGCATTTATTGACTGCTGGGAATTTTCTGAGATTGGGCAGCCGCTAAATTGCCCGCTCCCTCAGAGTTATTCATGGAGTCACAATGTAAAGCAATAATTGCCTGGCAATAATAGATGCAATTTCTATGAACGCATGTTGCTCCACTTTGCTTACAAAAGGAGTGACTGGCTAAGCCGCCGTGTAATGATGGAAGTGCACAGAGCATCTTTTCACCTCAAACGAAAGAGATCACAGAAAGAACGAGCCGCCATTTTTGTGGCTTTCCTTCACAGAAAGGTGTATAGACCTTTCATGTAGCCTACATGAAATCACTTTATTAAACAAGTAAGGGAGAGAGAAATGGTTAGACCATTATTTTCACTTTTTTTTATACCTTTTCTGTGTGGAGGTGTGATTCTTTGGTTACTTGATCAATAGGGCTGTGATACTGTACATGACTCTAGCATTTTAGAGGTCATTGATTTGTGCTTTTACCCCCAAAACATGTTTGCCATATGAGAAAAAAGTCAATGAGACTCTCACTTAAAATGAGTGGTCCAGCAAGCTGTAACCCCACACCAGTCTGCTCTCTCTAAGGTGGCATTACTACATGACTGGATGTTTTTATTCACGTTCAAGTAGTTAAGAAGTTGTTAATTAGCTAAAGAAGCTGCTAGCACTCAAGAATATAAGGTTGCACTAGCTGTAAAGAGCTTAAGTTATCTTAATTCTTCTCACTTATTGATTTGCATTGAGCCTCATGTGTAACATTTTATTGGTGAAGCACATCTCTGAATGGACAAAATGCCAAAAATGTATGTTTTAAACCCAAACACTCCCTTTCTTTGTGTTTTCAGTTAGCAAGCTATCAACTTGGCATACTAGCTTAGCATAGTGCTAGCTTTTTAAGAAAAGCTCTACAAGAAGATATTGTCATAAGATATTTGAAGTGTAAATATCGATTACAACGGTTAATGTTTTACAATAGGCTTTGAGTCAATGAATTGTTCACCAATATGTCTTCTCTCTGACACTGGAGTTATGTATGGATTTGAGATCTGATTTGTATTTAATGTTATTCTTATTGCTTCTATTTTAAAGGAGTATGTGCTTTTGAATTGAGAAAAAAAAAAAACATAGGGTGAGATTTTCTAGTTTTATCTGCCACTTTTATTCTATATTTTCAATAATAATAAAAATTGTCTTATAATTTCAGTTCAGTGACAGAGTGTCCATAAAGAGAATTTTATAGACCCCGAGACCCAGAAACATTGTTCTGTCTATAATTAGAGTGTCTGGAATATTTATGCCAGTGTTTGTTTTACACTAATAGCCTTTAGATTATTTGTAGTGCATGGTGTCTTGTTTACCATGCATGGGGTTATTTATTTATTTTATGTATTTATTTATTTATTTGTGGATTATTTATTTGTGGATTATTTATTACATTATTTGTATATTCATTCATGTATGCTGGGCAATCATCTTTGTACCATAAAATGTTATTAGATTTTCTGCATTTCGCAATCGTTTTTTTATAAATGTATACTTATTTATTCTTGATACCGAAAAGTGACCTGGCACTTTTTCCGTATTGATGCGCTGAGGTTAACAGTTTGTCTTAGCATGTCAAGTTTTTGACAGTATTGCTAATTCATGTTTTCTTTGATGTAAGACTGATCATTATTCTTTGGTGTTTTGTGCACAGTGAGAGCAGGAACAGCATAAGAGGAACCTCTGCTGTCTCCCCATTAGTCCCCTGGCAATAACATGCTCTGATGATGGTCCTACAAAGCATTTTTCAAAGGCCATCTAATGGCTTCTGCCTGCTGCTGAAATATGTCATTAATGTCTGTGGCAATTACGAGAGTTGTCAGAGCTCCGGCTTTGTGCCGCTCTGTCCACGGATGAAAGGGTTGCGGAGAGAGAGAGAGAGAGGTATGGAGGGAGGGGAAGGGCTTTTGGGGAGGAGGAAGAGAACAGTAGAGGAGGTGATGGGGAGGTAGAGGGAATTGCTCTACTTGGGTATTAATTGCGCAGGGCCTCGTTGCCTCCACAGAACAGCGATGACAGACTGCACACGCCAAAAGTGCTGCAAAAGGGAAATGTGATGTTTCACTTCGGGATATTCAGAACAACCGTTCAACATGTGGTATCCCTGTATAAATTGGCTTGTCTCGGTCAGATGCATTTCTTGGTGGCATTTTTAATGCTGTAATATCAGTCCAATCCACCAAATGATCCTATAATGTTTGACCGTTTTTTTTTTTTTTTTTTTGTCGGGATGTTCTGAAAATTTTGGCCGATACTGATAATTATTTATATTTGAAAGCTGGTAACCGATATATTGGCCGATAATTCTACATCCAAATTCGTATTTAATTTTTGAGAGCCTGATTATGTCACGGGGTGACAAATAATCCCCGGAACTGATTTCACAAGAGAAGTGTTCCCGCCGGGGCACTTTCAGTGTAACACTGTCCCCGGGCCGGTGTGTGTGTCTGTTGTCATGACAACTAAACGGCAGATTGGCAACAGGTGTGGGGACTTCACTCTGAGTGCCTGATTGAAGCCACGCCAGCATTTTGAGAGAATAAAACACAAGTGGAAGAGAAGGCTGGGTGTTGTTTTTCTCCTCCGTTGATCGGGAGTGTTCTCTCTCCGTGTGGGCTGGTTGTTTTCTTTTTTTTTTGGCGTAGTCGGCAGGATTCACCTTGAGTTGAGCGATCAGAGGTTGAGATGGCGGAGGGAGAAGAGCCTGGGGCTCGGCAACCTGTCATGCCGATTTTCATGGGTGCCCCATGGGCCTCGAGGTACGGAGGCCCGGGGTCCGAAGTAAGTCTGTCCCTGTGGAAGACCCAGGTGGAATACCTGGCGGGGCTTCAAGGTCTGAGTGCTCTGCAGAAGGCCCAGTTCGTTTTGAACTCTCTGGAGGGGGAGGCGAGAAGAGAAGTTCAGGCAGCACCAGAAGCCAACCGTGTGACGGTCCAGGCTATTTTTGATTTCCTTACGGGGCAGTATGGAGATACCACTCCGGTAGCCGCTCTGAGGACGAAGTTTTTCAATTCTCGCCAGGGTCCCCGGCAATCTGTTCGAGCATTCGCCTTGCAACTGCGGGAGCAGTTTTCCAGACTCACGGGAAGGCAGGACCATGGCCTGGGGGAAGGAGAGGTGTTGCTGCGAGATCAATTCCTGTTGGGGCTGCGAGAGGGTCCCGTACGTCAGAGCCTGCGGGTGCAGCTTCGGAGAGGACCAGACATGACTTTCGAAGAGCTGAGGCAAGAAGCCCTGGCTCTTGAGCGCGACCAGGCGGAGCATGTGGAAACCCCCAGCTGTTTGGCTACCAATGTCGTTGAATCCCCCTTGGCCACCACGGCACCCGATTGGAAGCAGGTCCTCCGGGAAGAACTGAAGCGAGATGTTCAGGAACAAATGTCCGAGTTGTCCAAGTCTGTCATGGAAGAGCTTCGTCGAGAGCGCCTGCAGCCACCTTTTCACTCTCGGGAACGGGCTTACTCCGACGGGAATCGCCCTTCTGAACGTCGTCCTCCCCGGTCAGTGGGCTCCCGATTCCAGTGGGATGAACATGGGCGGCCCATTTGTAATGGCTGTGGAGAGTCGGGGCATTACTTTCGCCAATGCTCTGCCCGACGGGCATCACAAGGGGGTTTTTAGAGTCTCCGGCCACTGTGGGTCAAGTGGTCGGGACCCCCGTATTAGACCCCTCTTCTTCCACATCCCCCCAGAGTCGCCTGATAGGCCGCTGCCCAGTGGTGGTGGCCCAAGTTAATGGTCAGGAGATACATTGTCTCTTGGACACAGGTTCCCAAGTGACCTTATTCACCGAAAGTTTGGCCCATGAGCTGTTTGGCACCAACGGTAGATCGCCTGTGGAGGCCCCCTGGTTGACGCTGCGTGGGGCAAATGGACTGGACATACCGTACGTAGGATACCTTGTGACCGATTTGAAGATCCATGGAGTTGTAGTGCCTCAGAAGGGGGTGGTAGTTGTCCGAGACCCGTGTCTAGGGTCCCATCGTGCCCTGATTGGGATGAATGTCATCTCGGATTGCTGGGAAGAGCTATTCCGAAGTAGACCGGCACGAGCAGCTGTAACCCCAGTCGGACAGGAGTGGGACCGTATCAGGGCCGATTGCCGCCGGATATGTCTGGCCGAACAACAGCATGACCGGGAAAGCACGGGGAGAGTGGCCTGTCGCTACGCCCTGTCCATTCCAGCACGAAGTGAGGCTGTAGTCTGGGCCAGGCTGCCCCCTCGACGTTACCATCCGCAAGAGTGGGTGATGGTGGAGCCCCACGAAGAGGGTCCCAAAGTGGAGATAGCTCGAGGACTGGCAACTGTTCAGGGAGGCCGAGTCTCAGTAAGAGTGAGGAACACGAACCCTTTCCCTATCCACCTGTATCATCACCAATGTTTGGCCCGGGTGACCTCAGTAAGACCACAGCAGGTTCGTGAGCAGGGCGAAGTTAACTTTAAGCGGGTGAGTCCTACAGTGGTCGAAGTGGCTTTAGCGCGGGCCGGTCCAGGAGTGGAGGAGGTAGAAGGAGGATTGCCTGCTCACTTAAAGGGAGAGTCTTTACGGGGTGACGGACTGGAGGAAGAACAAGTGGGACAACTGCAAGAGTTCTTGAGGGGATGGCAACATCTGTTCTCTACTCACGAGGAGGACTATGGCCGCACTGACGTGGTAAAGCACCAGATTCCAACTGGGGATGCTGCACCAAGCCGAGAGCGCTACCGACCTGTACCACCGACCTTGTACACCGAGGTCCGCACCCTGTTGCGAGGAATGCTTGACCGAGGGATTATTCGTGAGAGCAGCAGCCCTTGGGCCGCACCGATAGTGTTGGTCCGCAAGAAGACGGGTTCCTGGAGGTTTTGTGTGGATTACCGCCGGCTGAACCTGGTGACCAAGAAGGATGCTTTCCCGTTGCCGCGGGTTGAAGATTCTCTTACGAGCCTCACTCAAGCTGCCTGGTACTCTACCCTCGACTTGGCCAGCGGTTATTGGCAGGTGCAGATGGACGAGCGTGATCGGGAGAAGACGGCATTTACCACCCCTTTCGGTCTCTATGAGTGGGACCGGATGCCGTTCGGCCTCTGCAACGCTCCAGCCACGTTCCAGCGGCTGATGCAGCGTTGTTTGGGCAGCCAAGTGATGGATACCACCCTCGTCTATCTTGACGACATCATCACTTACTCCCCCGATTTCAAGTCCCACCTGGAGCATCTTGGGCAAGTCTTCCGCTCCCTAGAGCGCTACGGACTGAAGTTACAACCCGACAAGTGCCAGCTCTTCCTTAAAGAGGTCAAGTTTCTGGGGCACGTGGTCAGTGCGGCAGGGATCTCCGTTGATCCAGAAAAAGTGAGGGCGGTGCAAGAGTGGACCACTCCCCAGACGGTGCGTCAAGTTCGGTCATTCCTGGGCTTCGTGGGCTACTATAGGCGCTTCATTAAGGACTTCTCCAGAATCGCCAAACCCATCAACCAGCTGTTGGGAGGCACGGGTCGAGCACGGGGTCGAGGGTCCCCCTCCATCCAATGGGACCCAGCCTGTGAAGCCGCTTTCCAGCAGCTCAAGCAGGAGCTCTTACAAGCCCCGATATTGGCCTTTGCCGACTTTACTCAACCATTCATCCTGTACACCGATGCAAGCCAACTAGGGTTGGGAGCCGTCTTGGCGCAGAAACAACAGGGAGAGGAGAAAGTGATCGCCTATGCAAGCCGAAGCTTACACCCCGCAGAGAAGAATGACTCGAATTACAGCTCTTTTAAACTCGAGCTACTGGCCATGAAGTGGGCGCTGGGCGAGAAATTTAAAGATTACTTGTGGGGAGCCAAGGTACGGGTTGTCACGGACAATAACCCGCTGGTGCATCTACAAACGGCCAAACTAGGGGCAGTGGAGCAACGCTGGGTGGCGCAACTGGCCAACTTCGATTACCAGATCCAGTACCGGCCAGGTAGAGAGCACACCAACGCTGACGTGTTATCCAGGTTGCCAGGGGAAGGATCGGCAGGCCATACACCGACCCCAGAACTGGGGTCCGACGAGGGATTAATGGTGGGAGTTGTAGAGGCACCAGGGCAGACACCTGAGGACCCCCCTCCGTGTTGGGGGTGGGACCCACAACGCTGGAGACTGTGGCAGGGCGAAGATGGAGATGTGCTGCGGGTACGGACATGGTTGGAGCAGAAGATCTGGCCCGAGGGGGCGGAACGTCGAACTCAGACCCGGAGTGTGCGAGGCTTGCTGGGACAGAGGGAAAGGCTCTATTTGAGGGATGGGGTGCTCTGTAGGACGCTTCAGGACCCAGGCCGAGGAGAAGAGGTCTGTCAGATCGTGGTCCCTGCAGGTCGTTGGCAGGCTTTACTGGAGGCGTACCATGCTAGGATGGGACATCAAGGGCAGGAGAGGACATTGGCTTTGTTGAGACGACATTTCTACTGGCCTGGGATGGAGGGTACCACCAGGACTTACCTTCAGAGATGCCCACGTTGCACCTTGTTCAAGTCCAGGAGGGAGAAACGGGCACCGCTGGTCCCGATTCAGGCCAGGGCACCTCTGCACATGGTGGAAATGGACTTCCTCACTCTGGGACGGCCGGCGGACCAGATCCAGAATATTCTCGTTGTCACCGATCTGTTCACTAAGTATGCTTGGGCCATCCCCACTATGGACCAAACTGCCCTGACCACTGCTAACGCCCTCTGGAAGTACGTGATCCAGCCATTTGGATGCCCTGAAATCCTCCATTCAGACCAAGGGGCTAACTTCGAGTCAAAGGTGATTCATGAATTATGCCAACTGTACGGATGTAAGAAGACCCATACGACCCCATATCATCCTCAAGGGAACGGGGGGTGTGAACGATTCAATCAAACCTTGCTGGGCTTGTTGGGAACCTTGGAGGAAGAGCAGCAGGGCCACTGGGCTGATCGGCTCCCAGCAGTGATGCAGGCGTACAACAATAGCATACACAGTACCACCGGTTATGCCCCTACCTACCTGATGTTCGGCCGACATGTGAGGCTCCCAATGGATATGCTTATGGGAACCACTGGGGGAGAAGAGGGAAGTAGTCTGTCCGACTGGGTAGCGAACCACCACCGACGCCTCCAGTCCGCATACGAACAGGTCGCTGGCCGGATTAATCAGGCAGCGTTAAAGAACAAGAGACTGTACGATAGGACGGCCCGAGAAGCCCCGCTACTGCCCGGGGAGAGGGTGCTGCTACGGGACAATCGCCGACAAGGGAAGGGAAAATTGAGCAACCGATGGGAGGCCCAGCCATACGTCGTTCAGCGACAACCCCATCCGGACCAACCTGTGTATGCCTTACGGCCCGAAGGGAAGACGGGCCCCGAACGGGTTTTACACCGTAACCTGATCCGCCCTTGCCCGAATTACCCAAAGCCAGTGGTAGAGAACCCACCGGCCGAGACGACTTGGACGCCCCCGCTGGTAGGATGGGCAGTGATCCCGAGGGGCCTAGGCCTAGGACCACGACCTGAAGCACCCATCTCCCCACCACGACGTTCTCAGCGAGAGAATCGGGGTCAGCCTCCAGCCAGGTACGGAGACTGGGTGACTGGAGACCGTTCTCGGGACTAGAACGGTTTGGCAGGGGGGTATGTCACGGGGTGACAAATAATCCCCGGAACTGATTTCACAAGAGAAGTGTTCCCGCCGGGGCACTTTCAGTGTAACACTGTCCCCGGGCCGGTGTGTGTGTCTGTTGTCATGACAACTAAACGGCAGATTGGCAACAGGTGTGGGGACTTCACTCTGAGTGCCTGATTGAAGCCACGCCAGCATTTTGAGAGAATAAAACACAAGTGGAAGAGAAGGCTGGGTGTTGTTTTTCTCCTCCGTTGATCGGGAGTGTTCTCTCTCCGTGTGGGCTGGTTGTTTTCTTTGTCTTCCCCCGTCGATCTGGTGTGGTTCTCTCCCATTGGGAGACATTTGTAGAGTGTTGCAGCTGAAGGATCATCGTGAAAGAAGAGGAGTGTCGCTTGTGGGATCCGAGGGCGGTTTTGAAGAGTGGAATTCGTTCGCCTGGATTGGAAAAGAGTGAGATGAGTGATTGACAAATTGAATCTCATAAACGCATGTTTTCTACACTAAATTGGATACTGATTTGGAGTGCTTGGATCACGTTGTATACATCGCACTGAGTGAAATATACTGATTCCTTGTCGATCTCTAGCCTCTCCCTTGACCATTTGAAAACAGCGAAGTGAAGCCCGCTTGTAGTGGTGAGGAAATTATTCACCACATCTGTCCCAACTCTGACTATCATCGGCTCTTCAGATCGAGACCTCTGGGTGAGTGTTGGCCTTATTTTGCACTTTGAAGAGTGGATTTGTAGTGCTGGAATTGACGTTTCCCATCACGTTGCATGTTTGGAGTTGGACTGTCGTGTGTGTGTGGAAGATTTATATTTTATCGCCGTGCACTCCCCATGTGTCATGCTGGTCTACCGTTCATCATAAGAGCCTAGTGAGATCGATTGTAGTCACCTGTTGGATGTCAGAAGGAAAAGCCCCCCGTGTGCACACCACGCATGAGAACTGTTTGCCCCTGCTTGAAGTTGTATGCTGTCTGTTCCAGTGAAAGCCCCGCTCAGCTTGTGACTCTGCCCCCGGCAGCACACGTGAGAACTGTTTACCTCTGCTTGAAGTTTTATGCTGTCTGTCCCAGTGGAAGCCCTGCTCCGCTTGTGACCCTGTCTCCTGTCACCCATGTGAGAGCTGTTCACCTCTATTTGAAGTGTTGATTCCGTCTGTTCCAGTGAAAGCCCTGCTCCGCTTGTGACTCTGTCTCCTGCCACCCATGTGAGAGCTGTTCACCTCTATTTGAAGTGTTGATTCCGTCTGTTCCAGTGAAAGCCCTGCTCCGCTTGTGACTCTGTCTCCTGCCACCCATGTGAGAGCTGTTCACCTCTATTTGAAGTGTTGATTCCGGCTGTTCCAGTGAAGGCCCGCTCAGCTTGTGACTTAAGTCTGTTGTAGCCCTGAAACCCATCTGTTCGTCACTCACCACTGTGAGTCTGGCACCAGCGCCAGAAGGAAGTGAGCCCCGACCGTCTACTCACCTGGGATACCCACCTGTTCGTCACTCACCGCTGTGAGTCTGGCACCAGCGCCAGCAGGAAGTGAGCCCCGACCGTCTACTCACCTGGGATACCCACCTGTTCGTCACTCACCACTGTGAGTCTGGCACCAGCGCCAGAAGGAAGTGAGCCCCGACCGTCTACTCACCTGGGATACCCACCTGTTCGTCACTCACCACTGTGAGTCTGGCACCAGCGCCAGAAGGAAGTGAGCTCCGACCGTCTACTCACCTGGGATACTCACCTGTTCGTCACTTACCGTTGTGAGTCTGGCACCAGCGCCAGAAGGAAGCGAGCCCTGTCCTACCTACTCACCTGTGATACCTACCTGTCCATAGACTTACCACGGTGTTGCCTCGGATTCCTGGGAAAGGAAAGAAGAAGATTTTAGATTAGGATTTTCAAATTGCTTTTAAACATTAAATAAAGTTGTTATTCTTTTATTCTTGTCTCCGGCCTCCTCCTTTGACACGCTCCTCAGGGTGATCCTGGTCTAGGGGTGGGTGCAGTCTGGCTTGGCCCACCTCGACCTGTGACAATTACACAAACAAAAGTCTCACCATTAAAAGCCATGTCCCAAGCACACAATTATGTTTTCATTATGATATTATGAAGCCTATGACAGACTCCACATGTTCCAATTATATTTCAAGCAATTTAAAACCATCATGGCGAACAGTGCGCACCCGAAGTGTTTTAGCGGAACAAAATAATCCGTTATTGGCTTTAATATATCGGCCACATTTTCTTATCGGGCCGACAACTATAACATCATAAATGAACATAAGCCAATATCAACATGGTGGCCGATATTTTGTGCATCCCTAGTTTTTTGTAATGGCCAATGCCGATACCAACATCTGTATGAAAGTGAAACTGTTAGGTTGAAGGCTACATTTGTTAATATTTGATACCGTTTGTTCTTTGTATTGGTTTCTTATTATTATTTTCAGGTTAAGGTTAGCTTAATGCTAATTTTGCTTTAATTTAATATATAATACTGTGTGTGTGTATTTTTGTACAGTATATATATATATATATATATATATATATATATATATATATATATATACACTGTATATGCAAAATTATTTAAAATCTATTAACGTAATTAATCTGTCTGTCTGTCTCTGTCTGCTGTTATCATCATCATTTCAACCTATCCTCTATGTCTGTATGTCAATCATACTGTAGCAAAAAAAGATAAAAACTAAATTGAGAAAAATCTCAAAATGCTAATTATCTAAAAATAGCCAGACGGTTAGGACCATGTGTGGTTTTAATAGGTTCAATTTAAGTTGGAGTGTAACTCCTGTTAGCTTTTGTAACTTACACTTTCTTCTCATTTCTATTGCATGACACAACCAGCAAATCTCAACAGGGAACATTTTGTACACCCTGAATCTTCCAGTAGTCGTCTTGGTGAGGGGTTTTAAGTCGGGCAGAGCTCATAGCTAAAGCTTTGTTCGTCCATCCTTCCATGTGTGTGGGATCTTTTCATCTCTCTCTCTCTCTCTCTCTCTCTCTCTCTCTCTCTCTCTCTCTCTCTCTCTCTTCTCTCTCTCTCTCTCTCTCTCTCTCTCTCTCTCTCTCTCTCTCTCTCTCCCTCTCCCTCTCCCTCTCTCTCTCACTCTCTCTCTCTCTCTCTCTCTCTCTCTCTCTCTCTCTCTCTCTCTCTCTCTCTCTCTCTCTCTCCCTCCCTCTCTCCCTCTCTCCCTCTCTCCCTCTCCTTCTCCTTCTTGCCCACATAAAAGTCAACGCTTTCTGCTGAGTTTGTCTGTCTTATTACTCTCTGAACATGTGGAGGGCTTCTCCTGTGCCTCCCCGTGCTTCTCTGAGGACTTGATTGGCTGTCACACTTGTGTTTGCTGAACAACCCCTGTAACAAAAGACTCTTCAGCATTGCCTTGATGGAAGACATGATTGACGCCTCATCAGATACGACGAGCGCTCTTGTGTTATTTCACTCTCCACTGGCTCACGGTAAATTGCTGCAGTAAATGCTGCCCTTTTTTATGAATATAGTTTTCTGGAGAATTAGGTCTGCCTGGAGTTCCCTTCCCGTGCTTCTTTGAAAGTTAGCATGTGTTTATGGATAGATTTTAATACATTTTTCTTCCTTAGAAGCTTAAGATCGGCCAGCTGCATGCCACAGACTAGGTTGTTGGATGAATGCCAGTGCGAACCAGCCAATCCCAGAGTGGTTTCCCCTTCACACCATGTAAAAAGCCGCCACATTTCTCCAGGCTGCCCCTAATGGACTGGCCATGCTAATGCAGTAGCCACGGGTGGCTGGGAGAAACGTGGGGTTGGAATATTGAAAGAAATGCAGGAAGTCTGACTGCCTGCCAATGGCGTCTTCCATTGCCAGGACTGTAAGATGGCAGGTGGCACAGATTTCTCTCCCTAGGGGATTAGAGAAGAATAAAAAAGGGGTAGAGCTGCTCTTCTTCCTTTTTCTCAAGCCGCCGTCCCTCCACTTTACTTTATTGGTTCCACAGATCCAGTATAGAAGGTGTTAAAGATGAGCAGGCAGAGATCATGACTGTTATTACTGCCTCCCTCGTCTCTTATTAGCCCTGCCTTTCTCCTCGACACATCCTCACCATCAAAAGCCTGTTTGGGCTCTGGGCTGAGAAGGCGAGAACCACATGTTTAGTATCCGCCGAAATAAAGTGTCTTCTCATCACCCTCGTAATTATCTCCGAGCTGCCACATCCTATTGGCTTCTCTGGGCACGGAAAATGGGGTTTTGTGCATGCCGCAAAAGCCAGACGGCCTAGGCTGCCATCGGTGGTGGTGGCGCTGAGCTCGAACAGTGCAAAAAAATGCCCATAGGACAACCTTCAAATCTCCCATCCACTGCATGTGAGGATTAACAGCAAATCCTCCCTGACAGAAGTGTGTTTACTCTCCCCTCGACATCCTGTCAGAAATATCAGCTCGATGCCTCGATCCAAAGTTTTTTGGACCGTAGGGGTGTTGCCTGAGTAAAGCACTCGAGAAATAAGAAAAGAAAAAAAAACACAGATTCAATTAAGATATTAGAGGTAGGGGGGTGATTGTGGTGCCAAGGCAAGATACGGTATGACATGACGCCCCTCCATCCACAAAAAGCATAATTATTAAAACATATATTTACATAAAAACAAACAAACAAATAAATGAAAGACTTCCATTTACAAAAAAAATATATGGTATTTGTCTAGAGGTAAGATTTTTGGTTTTAATGTGAACTGTCTTGTAACTTGATAAACCAAGCAAAATTAAATGTGACGTTTGGTTACATTTTATTTGATTAAATGTATTTTTTCATTTAATGAGTTGTCAAAGTTAACTTTAAAACTGCACTGAGTTATTGTTAAAGGCCAAACATTTTTCTTTTGAAATGTTTCTCTCATATACACCTAAACTAACTCTGAGGGGGGCAAATAAAGATGCACGTTATTTACGTATAATTTATAATATTTTAAAATACTTTAGTCATTTGCTTTGACTTCTCTTCAGTAACGATGTGTGTGTACGTTATATATGTGTGTGTGTGTATATACGTATATATAATCCCTAATGTGATGAACTTTTAAAGGTTTTTTTCTTTTGCGAATGGATTTGCTCATGGAGACAAGTCTGTGTACTGGATAAAACAAAAACTGGACTGGATCATATTGGAAATTAAATTCATTGACAAAACTGCCAATAATTTGTATACATTTTTGGAATTAAGGTGCCGAACGTTGTTCAGGTTTATTGTGGCTCAGTTTAATCCCTGCACACACATGCTGACACGTGTATATAGACTCCCCACCCGGTATAATTAGGTGCATGTGGACTTTGTCTTTTGAGGGATGATTCGAATCGGGTCGACCAGCCTCATATGTGGCCCCATTTGGAGCACAAAAGACTGTCTTTTGTCAGGGTGAGAGGGTTAAGAGAGCTCATTTCACGGCAGTTTATTTGCTCAGGTCCCAAAGGGACGTCCCTCCAAAAGTACCATCAACTCTACCAGCTGGTGTTGGGACGGGACCGCACAAAGATCCCCATAAAAGTGACGTTATTTAAACAGCATTTAAGACAAATGAGATGACGGGGAGGGACCATTGTGTGTAGTTTTTTTTTGTCTGGCAGCAATGATGCAGGCAACTTATCAAAATAAGTTTCTGTTATGTTCTCCATTCTTAATGTTGTCCGTGCTAATTAATAATAGTGTTTTTGATGCTTCTAGGTTTTCTTGCAGTTGCTTTTTGGTTAACACTTCAAAGTAACTTACAATTAAGCTATTCACTAGCAGAAAAAATATAAATACTTTGACAATTCCATTAATAATAAAATGGTAATAATACAGTGATTGACTTTTTTTTTTTTTTTTTTAGACATTTACCTCGATTATTCACTGGTATTTTACCACTGAATAAATACCCTTGGAGATTTGAAGTATTGTGAATTAGCATATTGTGCACTGTAAATACTTAAGAATGATATACTACTACTAATCATTTTTATTGGCTACGTTAAAAAGTTTGGGGTTGGTAAGATTTTTTTTTTTTTTTTATGTTTTTGAACACAAGTCTACATTTATTTGATCTAAAATTTTGATCTAACAGTAATATTTTACATTGTGTCTAATATTTTTTTTATTATTCTAAAATTGAATTGCTTTCTGTGACGTAAAGATGAATTGTCAGCATCATTAATCCAGTCTTCAGTGTCACATGATCAGAAATCATTCTAATATGAAGATATGAGGCTCAAGAAACACCTGTGCTGCTTTTGTAAAAACGGTCATACTTTTTTTTTCAGGATTCTTTGATTAATGGTAAGATCAAAAGAACAGGAATCGTTTGTAAGATTATAACTGTTTTTACTGTCACTTTTGATCAGTTTAATGAATCCTTGCTGAAAAAAAAAAATGCTCTTTCCAAATTTTGAACAGTAGTTGTATGAATAAGGATTATGAGAGCATAATTTGAAATGGCTCCAAGAATTGAAACATTTGTTTAAATGTGTCTTTTTCTTCAGGTTCACAGGCGTTCGGCGGAAAGGCTCCGGGACCTGTGTTGTATGAACAGAGGCACCTTCATTAAAGTAGGGCAGCACCTGGGAGCCCTGGACTACCTCCTGCCTGAGGAGTACACCAGCACACTGAAGATCCTGCACAGCAGAGCGCCTCAGAGCAGTATGGAGGAGATCAGGCAGGTCATACGAGAAGACCTGGGAAAAGAGGTATGAGAAAGTAGATGGCCATATTCAGATGGAAATAATCTTGGGCCGGTCTTGATTTTATTCAGTGGGATTTGTATTGTGAAGTGATGAAATATATTAACCAGTAATATTGACATTTATTTATATATTTGTTATAAATATGTTGGTTCGTATATTTCATCCACACACACACACACACACAACACACACACACACACACACACACACACACACACACACACACACACACACACACACACACACACACACACACACACACACACACACACACACACGTTTATGTGGTTTACGGGCGCTCTCCATGGGCGTAATGGGTTTTATACTATACATACTGTATAATCTATCCCACTACACTACCCATCACTCAAAACTTTTTTTTAATTAAAAAAAAAAACATTTAGTATTTTTTTTTTTTTTATGCCGTTTGGTTTGAGGACACAGATGTCCTCATAAACCATGTTTATGTTGTAAAACCCATGTCAATATACACATTTGTGTCCTCATTAACCATTTATACAAGAAAACACATTCACACACGGTTACTTCGATATCAAAATCGGGACAATTCCATTGACGTAATGGTTTTTATGTACAAGCTGTATATTCTATCCCCGTACACTAACCCTACCCCTAAACCTACCCATGACAGAAAACTTTCTGCATTTTTACATTTAAAAAAAAAAAAAAACTTAAATTACTTTATTTTAATACCAGATTTACAAATGAGGACATCGCTAAAGGGAGGTTTTTTGGCGGGTACAAATTTGTCCCCAAAATATAGTTAAGTAGGTACACACACACACACACACACACACACACACACACACACACACACACACACACACACACACACACACACACACACACACACACACACACACACACACACACACACACACTCTTGACCTTGGTTACGTTAGCAAAAAACGTTGACAAATGATAACAAAAAAAAAAGTTCCAAAGCACCAATACTTTTGACTTAATTTTGATTTCATGTTGTATTTAATGATCACAATCACATACTCTGTCATTATCTTAGTTTGCTCTTTGTGAGAGACAGGAGCTGTTTTTTCAAGAAATGTCTAGGTCATTGTGAGTCGGCAGGGTTAACGTCACGTGAGAGAAGCTGAGGTCTCCCTCGTCCTCTCCTGTCAGCGCTTTTGTGCCTCTTGTCAGAGCAGTCTTCCTGAAAGAGCTCCGTCTCAGGAATGTTTTGACAGGCGTTTAAATTTTGGTAGATATAATTGTTCCGCTTTGAAGATGACCTGTTCAAATCATTTTTCAGCTCGTGTCCCAATGTTGTGTGTGTATATCAGGCTGTTTTCTCACATTACACAGGAACAAGGCCATTCAAGCGATGCGGCTTGTTGAGGAGAGGCGTTTTGTTACTTTGCAAAGCGATCAAATGTATGACTTTCACCTGAGGGGTGATAAAATGTGTGAAGAATCTTACATTAAAGGAGGTACCAAGCCATAGAGTAAATATAATAGGCTCTTATTGTCCATAACCACGGTTGAGTTTTTCTTCAGAAAATGTACAAATCAAATCTTTTTAATGCATTCTCACACTATTGCAATCGCAAATCCAGTTGCTGTTCAGTATTTCAGGTACGGTCAAGGTCACTTAACTTGCCCGTTTTGGCGAAATGACCTTGAGCGAGGACGATTCAAACCTGTAATCACTCAGCCGGATTCTGAGCTGGTAACCGTTAAAGTGTGGCCCTCCCTCGTCTGACCTTGAGAGGGCTACGCTTGTTCGCAATGCTTCTGGGGTTATGACTGCATCTTTACAGTTTTATTATTGTAATTATTAGCTCTAATAGATCAGTCTGACTTCTTGCTTCATTGCCTTCCCGCCTCCCATTCCTCTCTCTCTCTCTACATTACGTAATTCCATCCAGGTCGCGACTGGCTTGCAGAGATTTAGGGTGTGTGTGTGTTGTGAAGTAAGAAGCATTTGAGACACCACTGCTGTGTGTGTCGGGAACTGGAGATGGACCCGTCACGGCTCGTTGGGCTCAGCGCGGCGGGAGAATAATCCCTCTGCCTCTGTTTCACAATAAAAGTCCTCCCAATTCTCCGGCTTTCTCTTTTTGTCTCTCGTTCACTCCATTATCGTCTCTGTGTGCGCGTGTGTGGATATGGAGATTAGGGGAGGCTTGCACTCCTAATGTTGTGTAAGAATAATGTGTCTCTGGATGCTCTGTGTCAGGTCAGCGCAAGTCTTTTTAATGAACATCATTCATCTGGCTTTAGCAGGGGTGTTACTTGAGGAGAAAAGGGTAGTTGTGTGTTCTCAAGGAAATCAACAGTACAAAATGAAACCATAAACGCTACGATATATGGAATTACTAAATACTCTTTTAGTAGCAAGGTCTCCATCCACATGTTTTTATGTGTATTTTGTGGTATTGCTTCAAAAGTGCCAGTTTCACCGAGATGCAAGTACAATTTGGAAAAATGAATAAAATAAAAAAAGTAATTTGGCTTCCCCGGTAACTGCAAATTTATATGTACAAAAAAAAAAATACTATTAATATAGTATTTTAATTTTAAGAGTGTTATTAAAATATTTTATAATTTTATAAACACTTTATAATACTTATGTGTTCCTTGTTAATAGTTTAAGATAAATATTGTTCATATGCTTAAAATAAAAACAAAAACAAAGTAAACATCAGAATTAAAAATATAGAATTTATGAATAAGTTTACATCAGACTAAAAATCCAAAACCCAGAAAGGGAACTTTTCCACTTCATTTCATAAGTCTACCTCACGCCACTGGGCTGTAGTATCCGATGTACTGTGCCGTGACTGGTTGGCAGTACCCGTCAGACAGAGTCTCTGCCAGGGCTTTTAGCGAGAGTCTCCTGCACGGTGAGGTAAACTACAGCATCCCAGAATTCCCCCACCTCTCCTCATATTTATTTATGAGGCCTGGCATGGTCTCACACAAAATCAAAAAGCTGTTACGGGCGGCTCTGGATCCATTTAGATAAGGAATTATTGATATCACAAAGGTGTGGGGAGGAAGAAAGACACTGGTTTTGGTTTCCTCTTAGCTTGCCTTCGCTCTATCTCTTTAATTCACTCTTCTTTAAGCCCGTGAGCAACTGAAATGTTATTCCATGAGATTCCTTCCAGCTAATAGAGTCAGACCTCTGCTTTATGCACTCTTGGCTTACTAGAAAGCCACTGAATTTGTTTATATATATATATGTATGTGTGTGTGTGTGTATATATATATATATATATGTATGTGTGTATGTATGCATCTATATATATATATATATATATATATATATATATATATATATATATATACATACATGCATGCATACATACATACACGCATGCATACACACATAAATACACACGCACACATAGATATACACATACATACACGCATGCATACCTGTACACACACACACACACACACACACACACACACACACACACACACACACACACACACACACACACACACACACACACACACACACACACACACACACACACACACACACACACACACACACACACACACACACACAAACACACACACACTTTTATTTATATATATATATATATATACACACACATATATACAGCAGTACACACATTTAAAATGTGAGATGTATATAAATTAAAATGTTAAAATGTTGCTTTATTACAATTGCCTATTTATATTTATCTATAATTAAAAATGTATAAAATTAGCAATATATTCCCTGTCCCGTAATAGCTATGTACACAACTGCTATTCTAATTTTGTTAATGTATAATACCTCTCTGCCCACAACAAAAGAACAGCTATTATCAATTTGCATTGTGTGGCTTTCTAGAATGTGTGTACGTTGTGTGCTGGCGAATAGCATTAACCTCCAGCACATTGTAAGGGAGGGTTGGGTAGAGGGACTGAAAAAAGGACGAGGCACTTAGTAGTTCAATTATGCAAATATTTATCAAAAGTAATTATCACGTTCGGTTGAAAAATTGAGCTAATTACTCAACACTACCTATAGTTTTGAGGCCACGGTGGGGGGGAAAGAAAACACACGTGACAATTTGAGCAAGGACTCTGAACCATGAGCCTTCAGGGCTGTTTGTTAACAAATAGTAGTGATTGTGAACATTAATAATAATAGTAGGTGTTTAAATTAAGAGAATGATGCTAGAGCTAAATTAAGAAAAGTATGCATGCAGAAGTATGTAAGTAAAGTATGCCGTGTGAAGATATCCAGTGAAGATTTCCACGTCAAAGAAGGCGGAGCCATATAGCACACCTACCTATCAAGTAATCGCCACAGAACAATGTAGAGTTGTCAAAAAGTACCGACTTCGGTACCAAGTACTGAAATCTAAAAAAGTAACGCTTTGAGCGGAATCGTAAACACCTCTGATTGCCCATTGTACTTACGCGCTCATCGGATGTCTGTGATTGGCTACAATGATCAGCGCTTCAAAAACATGTTGTAAAGATACATCAATGACGCTCTTCATCGAGCGCTTACACGGATACAGACGGGAGCGTTTGAAAGCAGGCATATATCAGCAGACCGGTTCGTTGATAGACGCCTGCTTGTGCTTTCAAACGCTCCCGCTCATATTTTTTAAAACACCTTCAAACAATTCCGTGCGCTCTCAAACACTCCCGTGCGTTGATCATTGTAGCCAATCACAGCCGTATCTAATGACCGTGTGAACACAATGGCCAATCAGAGGTGTTTACGATTTTAACTCTAGAACAATGCAGTTCAAATGTGTTCCCTAACTTTTTTCTATACAGTTTCGAACTCTTGAAGCTCCAACTGAACTTAGGTTTGGCCTGACTTTGTTTAAAGGGGTGGTTGAGTATGATTTCACTTTTCTAGTGTGTAATGTTGCTGTTTGAGCATAAACAAGATCTGCAAAGTTACAACGCTCAAAGTTCCAAGCAAAGGAAGATATTTGCTTTTAAAGAAAAGGACTATAACAAACGGCTGGTATGGACTACACGACATTCCTCCCGGGTTAGTGACATCACCAACCCTAAAATGTAGGCTACATTGTTGTATAAGAGTACATTTGTGAGTCAGCTCAAACTTTAGCATCCATCTTTTCACATGCAATAGAAAGTCACTCTGTGTGCATCTCACAACAGTTCCTATACGAGCGATTTATGGATTACCATGACAGTATCCTAATTGAAGATAGTTAACTCCACATCAGCAACATATATTCATCAACTAACCTTTCAGAGACGTCCTGTTGCATTCTTCTTGAGTCTCTCCATCTTTGTCTGACTCCGTTTAAATATAAAAGGCAGAACAGTTTTAGTGTGTCTGCGTGAGGTAATCGCAGCTGCTAACAAACACGAGCTCTTGAAACCCCGCCCTCTGTGTCGGGAGCATCAGCTAATTTGCATTTAAAGGGCTAGGCACAAAACGGTGCGTTTTTGCAAACCCTCAAAAAGTGACAAATATAACATGCTACGTATATAAAAATGTCTGTGGGGTATTTTGATCTAAAACTTCACACACACTCTGGGGACATCAGAGATTTATTTTACATCTTGTGAAAAGGATTTTACCACCCCTTTAAAATGACATCACACTAGTTCGTAATTCGATTTCGCTTGAACTATATTGCGGCCTAAAAATCATCATGAAATCAAAATTGATTAATCATATATCATTTTGGGAATATTGCTGTATTTCTTATAAATGATTTATCGGTGCACAGTGCACATCATTTTTAATTAATTAAATTCATGTGCCCTCATAATCTTTTAATCTCTTCTCTGATGTCATGTTCACCGGTGCGTGGGCAGGTCAACCTGGCTGTCACTCATATGACATCATAGCAATAGCAAACCACAAAGATCCAATCATTTCCAGATGGACAAAATCAAGTCCCGGCCTACATTTTTTTTTTTTTTTTTCTTGTTCGAGAAGCGGTTTCACTCTGATATATACATCACAATAGGGAAATATCGCAACTTCACTATCAGTGATTATTAAAAAGGGATTCTTATCTTTGCAAATTACATGAATTCATATTACCATTTTAATGATTTATCATCCTTATCTTATTTTCTTGATGGATGGTTAGGTCTAAAAGATGCTGAAAGTTCTTCCATATGCTGGTTAACCCAAGAAAGGCCCTGCCACTCAATAACCAAAATAGACTCAATTAACCTTTTGTGAGACAGACTGGGTTTGGCTGTACAAGAGATGTTGGGCACATTTGTTATCTACCACACCACCCCAGTTCTCTACTTTGGCAAAGACTGACGTATCGATCTGAGGTTTCCACTAGTTTTCTTCCATTTGCTAGAGAAATGCTCTTTAAGCTGTCATTGATATAAAAACACCTCACCTTCATAAATATCCTCTCACCCGCACAGGTTCATGTTGAATCCAGAGATAGGATCTCTCTGTAAGACCCTTCCACAATATTTAGTGTCACTGTTTGGTCACATCATCACTTTTTTCTGCAGCGGAGCATGCAATATAATCTCTAATCGACACGTAGCTTCTTGTCAAATCCCTCCTCAGTTGAGCAATCGTGCCATCTGAGCTACGAGATGAAGTTCTTAACCGCTCTGTCAGCCTGGTATAAATAGATCCCATCTCTGCTCTCCTGTTTCTTTTCCTCCTCACCTAATATTCTTTTGCAAACTTCCTGAACCATTAGCTCAGCTGTGCCCTTGAGGAGGACAGGGTTTTGTTTATAGTAGTCACCCCTAGTATTATTTTTAAGCAAACTGTTAATTTTTTAAATTTTATATATAATGTCGAAAACAATTGTGCTGCTTAAAGGGGTCTTATAATTCCCTTTTCACAAGATATAAATATGTCTCTGATGTCCCCAGTGTGTATGTGAAGTTTTAGCTCAAAATTCCCCACAGATAGTTTTTCTTGCATGTTAAATTTGTCACTTTTTGAGGGTGAGCAAAAACGCACCGTTTTTGTGTGTGTCCCTTTAAATGCAAATGAGCTGCTGCTCCCTCACCGAGGGCGGAGCTTCAACCTCACACAGACACGCACGGACAATTTCGACAACTTTTAGCCTTTTATGTTCAAACCGGATTCGGCTAAAGATGGAGAGGCTCAAGAAGAAGTGACAATGTAGAATGCAACAGGACATTTCTGAATAGTTAGTTGATGGATTTATGTAGCTGACGTGGAGTTCACTATCTTCTAGGCATTGATTAGCATATTCTGTCATGATAATCTATAAATCGAGTTCCCGGGGGCGGGGTTAATGTAAATTTTTAGGATTAGTGATGCCACTAACCCGTGAAGAAGCTCATTGTAGTCCCTAAGCCGTTTGTTGTAGTCCTTAAAAAGCGATTTCTGTAAAATAAAATATCTCCCTTTGCTTTGAACTTTGAGCGTCGCAACTTTGCAGATGTTGTTTATGCTCAAACAGCAACATTACACACTAACTAAAGTTAAAAAAGTGAACTCATAATCAATCACCCCTTTAATATTTTTGTCTTTACTGGCACTTTGATAAATTTACTACATAAAATAAAGGTATCAATTTCAAATCAAGAAATACATTTCCCCTCTTACTTGCTTATGAGCAGGTCCCTCAGAAGGGGATCATCATATTTGAGGGTTTTTGTGTACAAACCCCTGTTTAGGATGGGAATCCTGTCCGAGTCCATGCAACTGAAGCCTCATTTGGACCATGTCGCTTCATTCATCTTCAGCCAGGTTATGAGTCTGATCTACCCATTGAAATGTGAGCTCTCTGGCCTGTAGGTCTGCTGGGTGTCCCGTAGAGAAAAGACTGGGCTCATGGGGCAGGGATCCATTACAGGAGACCATTAAACAACAGATGGCAGGCGAGTCCCAACCTAGGAGTGGCCTGTGAGTGTGTGCGCTCTGTGGAAAGGGGGTGTATCTCTTGGAGAGCGCCACCGCTGCTGCCTCGTTCTCAATGACACGATGGCCGGTGGAGCATGTAAATGTGCATCATCTCTTTAATGATGTGCTGGATGTGTGGCATCATACGGGCCGTGTCTCAGCAGTCCCACTGTTCCCATCCTGCCAGCACATCCCCAACACTCACTCACTACTCTTCTTTCTTTCTTTCTTTCTTTCTTTCTTTCTTTCTTTCTTTCTTTCTTTCTTTCTTTCTTTCTTTCTTTCTTTCTTTCTTTCTTTCTTTCCTTGCTTCCCTCCTTCATTTTTTCTATCCTTCGTTTATTCTTTCTTTCCTTTGTTCTGGTCTTTTTACAGAAAAATAACTGTTCTTGTTCTATTCTTGCTCGGTCCTTTTTCTGTTGTTCATCTTTCTTTTTCTTTCTTACTTTTGTCTTTGTTGTTCTCTCATTCTTTTCTTTTTGTTCATTCATTAATTTTTTATTGTTCGTTCTTTCATACATTGTTTTCGTTCTTATGTTGTTCCTTCCTTCCTTCCTTCTTTTTTTGAATTTGTTTTTCTATCCTTCGCTTATTCTTTCTTTCCTTTGTGCTGTTCTTTTGTTTGTTTGGTCCTTTTTCTTTTGTTCAATTCACTTTCCTTTTTTTCTTTCTTTTCTTTGTTGTTCTCTCATTCTTTTATTTCCTGTTTGTTTGTTCTTTCGTACATTGTTCTTTCGCTCTTATATTGTTGTTTCATTCTTTTTCTTCCTTAATTTGTTTTTATATCCTTCGTTCATTCTTTCTTTTCTTTGTGCTGTTCTTTTTACTTATGTTAATTTGGTCCCTTTTCTTTTGTTCAATTCTTTTTTTGTCTTTATTTGTTCTCTTATTCTTTTATTTCCTGTTCATATTTCGTACATTGTTCTTTTTGCCCCTCCTTCCTTCCTTCCTTCCTTCCTTCCTTCCTTCCTTCCTTCCTTCCTTCCTTCCTTCCTTCCTTCCTTCCTTCCTTCCTTCCTTCCTTCCTTCCTTCCTTCCTTCCTTCCTTCCTTCCTTCCTTCCTTCCTTCCTTCCTTCCTTCCTTCCTTCCTTCCTTCCTTCCTTCCTTCCTTCCTTCCTTCCTTCCTTCCTTCCTTCCTTCCTTCCTTCCTTCCTTCCTTCCTTCCTTCCTTCCTTCCTTCCTTCCTTCCTTCCTTCCTTCCACAATTATTTACAGTATTGCACTTGCAATAGAAATCTATGGGACAAGACATTGCAGCATAAACATAAAACATACACTTTTTTAAAGTAATGCATAAACATCAACATTCTGCATAATCTATTATCTAACGATTTAAAAACTTGACAACATCATTAAATGAAAAATAAATGATAGAGCTTCTCTACTTTTAAATCCTTCACAAGGTTTCTTCAATTGTAGGTTTCTAAGTGCAGGTTTCTAAGTGCATTATTGCAAATGCAAATTTGTGGTTGTTTTTCTATACAGAGGGTTGAGTCACGATTTGATCCATAAACTAGAACACCCGATGAATTCACAGAATGATGAAAAAACAGTTATGCTTAGCATGAGGGTCTGAGAAAAGAGCATGTGGTCTTTTTGGCATTGGTTTATAATAGTAAAGAAGCATGTGGGTGGCTGGACATCTTTGGCCTTGGTGATTTGTTGGACCCTGTAAATATCCAGACTCAGCCCTCTTTGCTTCAGTGGTTTGCCACCCTCGCAGAATGCAGGCTGTCCCAGTGCTTCCTGTATCCATATGGGCTGTTCTCTACAATCACATGTTACTCCCTGCCATTCCATGCCAACCCCTTTACTCCAGCATCAACACTCTGGCCCAAGACCAAGCTTTGTTTTCTAAAAATAATGATAAACGAAGCATTGAGTTGTGTTTGTTTGTTGTTGTATTTTATTTTTATTTGTTTGTGTGTATTTCCCCCATTGCAAAACATTTTTTAATTATGATGGAATATCATTTTCAATACATGCATGTACAGTAGTAGTTGTGTGTGTGTGTGTGTGTGTGTGTGTGTGTGTGTGTGTGTGTGTGTGTGTGTGTGTGTGTGTGTGTGTGTGTGTGTGTGTGTTGCAGTGCAGAAATAATAGACCACTATTTCAATAAACACTGTGACAAATTCACTGAGTAATTAATTATTATACTGATTCTAAATTAAAACTGCAGTTTGTGAGTCTTTTTGACAGATTTGTTAAAGAACTATTTGTTTGTAAATCGTAATGGGGGGTAATGTTGTATATTGTTGCGTACAGCAAGATGTCTTTTTAACATCTTTGTATTATTTTGCAGTATGCAGTCTTTTTTATCTAATTTCTTTAAATTTGGACTCATTTTTATTGTGGTGTGTCACTATAGATGTACAGTAGTATATGCTGCTCTGCCACTTCATGTGTAGAAAACACTGCATCCTTGCAGCCAATATAGTACATATATGTGCATTTTCATTATAAAGTGAACAGCCAAGTTTACTTGGAGGCTGCAATACATTTTTTTCAGTCATAAAAAATGGGAAACGAAACGGAACTGTAACATTTGTGGTGGCATATGTGGTCCTACAGTGTGAATCTGGAGTGTGCCGTATCAATGACTCGACAATCTGTCCACTCGGCTCTGAAGAGAAGACCCTACTGCACTGCTCTGTGGTGCATCTCTAAGACTGTTCCTCACTCTCTGTGAAAACAAACACAGAAACAACTCTTTCAAACTTTCCAACACGATCTCGTGAAAGTACTTATCTATACCACGAATGTTATTTCTCGTACTATTTATACGCCAAAAATGTTTTTTTTTTTTGCGTGTGTATGCTACGCACTAAAAACCCTTGGGTAGGATTAGGGGTGAGGAGTGCGTGCGTATTACACGCCATAAAGTGCGTATCATATGCACGCGAAAACTGCGTATCATATGCACGCAAAAACTATTTTTGGCGTATAAATGGCTTGAGAAATAACATTCGTTGTATATATACGCACTTTCATAAGTTTTTGCAGTTTGTTTGAGTAAATAGGACATATTTTATACTTCAAAATTGTAGCAGTGACTGAGTTGTTTATTTGGCCTTTTTTGTACTTAACTCAAAGGAGTTTTTTGTAGAAATGTTTTATCATTTAAGCACATTCTCAACTAGTTCTTAACTAGTTTGGCCAAGGGACCCACTTTTTCCCCATGGTCATTAGGGCCGGTTCCCACAGAACGAGATGCAGGTCAGTGGAATGAAAAATAGCAAATTAAGGTCCAACGTGTTTTTGTAAAAAGTTGAACATTTTAACCTGAGTGATGCATGTTTAAAATGCTGTGTAATGCGCGAGACGCTGCATATACTATATATATATATATATATATATATATATACAGTGCACACTATACAGTGTGTGTGTGTGTGTATATATATATATATATATATATATATATATATATATATATATATATATATATATATATATATTTTAAACCAAGCAAACTTATTTTACAAAAATGGTTGACACTCACACAAGTAACGTCCCACTTTACTTAACATACACATACATTGTAAGAATACATCTAATGCCCCAAACTGTTTTTTGTTAATACAATAAAGTTGGTTGGCATGAGCCATCATAAACAGTCATTTAAAAATATACAGAATAACACACAAAGTACAAATAAAGTGGCTTTTTGGGGTTATAGAAACAACAGTTATAATGGTAAACACACAATACTAACATGAACTGTAAACATAAACTGCTCTATGATGAATAGAATGAACATCATGCATGCAAATCTTTCCCTGCTAGAACACAGCATACCGGTTACGTAATTTATTGGTACTTTTTGGTAATATCATGACTTAACTAATTGACAACATCACTACAATGTTGCATGCTCGTGTTTATAATGAAGTGATATACATTGTGCGCCGCTGCATTTGCGCAAGCTTTATGAGCACAGTCTAACTTCTGACAGGACAGGAAAGTTATTTTTTTCTGAGGTGAGAGACTTTATTTCGTACCAAGTTACGAAAATAACGTTTGAATGATAATGACACTGACGAATAGTTTGACAAACAGGTGTGTTCGACTTGAAGCGGCGCTGCGCAGATCTATCGGTTTATGACATCAAAGTACCGCGAGAGCAGTTCTCTAATCTCTCTCGTGGTACTTTGATGTCATACTCCAATCGAGATGCAATTCAAACACACTTATTGGCTTTGTCCGAAAACTTAGACAGCTGACTTGCAGGGAATGACTTTGTAGGCAGCGTTTGCGCGCGGAGATACCTCACGAAACCGGACGCAATTTTGGACAGACTTCTGAGGCAGTGTAGCGGTTTAATGACTTGCAGCTAAATAGAGAGAGGTTTGGTGATAACTAAGCAAATATTAAATTACTACAATAGTAATTTCTCGCTAGAAACTACATCAGAATTGGAAAACTTTGTTCAAATTTCGACAAATTTCAGATGCCATTTTCATTAATTTTTTCAGCTTAATTGTCACAGAAAGGAAAGCATAGGATTGAGACGGCGAATAATACATCTATGCTGCCTTAAATAAACGATCAGATGAAGGCATTTCAGGATATAGGAATTGAAGCTAACATTGTATTTGGAATTGTGTTGATGCCTTCCTTCCTTGGAACGCATCCTCCAAATCCATCCATCCATTTTCGGCTGCAGCCTTTATCTCACCTGACTGCAGATACTGAATTAGGACAACACATTTTTCTCACTCTTTACTCAAACTGCGTCTGACCGAAGTGTCAACAGCTTTCACGCACGTCTTTCAAAATAAGTCTTGCATCAGAAAAACATGCTACCTTCTCTTAATTAACTGCACAAAAATACAGCAAGATTTTTAAACTCTACTTCTAGAAAATGAAGAACAAAGAATGTGCATCAGGTTTTTTTTCCTTTTTAATATTTTGTTTTAATTAATTTATGAAGCCACTGTAAATTTTATCGTTACATATTATATTGTTATATTAAAATGCTATTATATTTTGTGAAGGAAATTAGCTTTTTTTTTATAAATAAAAAAGCCTGACAATGTCATTGCTAATTGCCTATAATTATTGTGGCCACGTTTCTCACTGACTCTCCCCCAACTCAAACTCGCCCAAAATCCCAAGCTTCCCACTCGTATTTACGACTTTGTGTTGACATTCATGTGCATTGACATGACATGACTTGAACGCACCAGATGTATCCTTCTCTGCCTCTGATATCCCACAATAGCACTGTGCTTTACATTCTGTGACAGTTGAGCTAAAAAGAGAAAGATGGCGTCTGAAAGGTGCGATTGGTGGTCAGTTTGTATATAAATGTAAGTTTTTGACCAACGTTTTCAACTTTGTTGTAAATGAGAAATTACTATTGTAGTAATTAAATATTTGCTTAGTTATACACTCTCTCTATTTTGCCTTCGTTCATTAAACCGTTACGCTGCCTCAGGAGTCTGTCTGAAATCAGTTTCGTGAGGTACTTTCGTGAGTATGCCCAGTCATTGTCATCGACTGATAAGGCAGCGATTCAACAAGTCAGCTGCCTACGTTTTTGGACGCTGCCATTGTTTTTTTTTTTTACTGCACACTCAAAACGGTCTTGCGACCCACCAGTTGAGAAACACTGAGCTAATTCACATAATCTTATTTCAATTGGTCTTTTTCATATCACAAAACTGTCTTTGACTGCTGACATTTATAAAAATGAAATGAAATAGCACATCAATCACATGAAAGAGAGAGCAAAAAACGGAAGCGTAAACTATCTCTTGTTGCTTCTGATAGGGCACCACAAAAATGGAAAAATAGATTTTTTTTTTTTTTTTTAAAGATGATAAAAATGAATAAAGCAGTGGTGCGTTAGTTCAAAAGCTGATAAATACCCTCTGGGTTTCTCCTCTAGCACGATAAGAGATTAAAATATTACCATAAACACTGCATTATCTCACTCACCAGAGTTTCTCTCCCATACGCCCCACAGCAGAATGTTATCTCTCCATCTCCTCAGCATGAATATCTGCTCCATTAGCAAGCCATTCATCCACCCAACACACTGCTCTGAATAGGACCATAACACTGCTAAAAGTGATTGCATATCTTTTTCTTGTGAGACTGGTCGGATGCCAAACCAGTCGACTGTTGAAAGTTGTTCCCTGTTAGTGTTTCTTTTGCATTAGCTTCAATGATTGTAATGGTACGCGTTTTAAGGGCGTTTGTCTGTCTACAAACCTCAGTCACGTTACGTGGAATCATGTCGTCTTTTATCGTAAGCGCATTTCATGTGAGTGCCACAATGCATTTTACGAAACAAAACAACAACAAAAAATAGTGCTGGAAAGCAGCATTAAAAAATAGTACAGGTCTCGATTGTATAATGTGTGATTGCAGAGGAGAATTCACATTTGTGAACACTATTTTTTGTAGCTTTAACTAGCTAAGCATTGAAATGTATACCTAGAAGACCTACAATGCATAACTTTAACATTGTTGAATTGTTATATAGATATGTTAAAGTTATTATCTTGTCATTAGGGAACAATGTTTTTATGTATTTTGTTTTTAATTGAGTATGGTAGTTGTTTGATTCTAATGAAGTATTGCTTTTGAGTTGTTGTTTTTTCTGATTTAACCTTTTATTCTGATGTAAACTTTATTTCAAAGCCAATTAACCTTTCATATTCTTTGAGGATACACTTTCAGTAAACATCCAGGAATTAGTTTTGCTTGTAAATTGGGGAACTCCTTTGATATATTTACGATTATATCTTATCTTTAAATTACATTTTGTCTGAGTGCCTGTGATTCTTTGAGCCTTTGGGCAGACTTTTGGATCTCAATGTCAAAAAGTGTAGAATAAATGTCTAGTGTCCATTTCTCACTTTTCTACGGGTAAATGCATTTTAAAGGAATATTCATGAAAATCATGTACTTGCCCTCATGTTGTTCAAAACCTTTATGACGACATCTGTGGAATCATTTCAGATATTCGAATATTTAAGGAGTTTGGTAAATAATAACATGCATTTTATTCTGTTTCACACTAAAATATGTCAGATCACTTAGATAGACTACTTGATAGTTCTATAGACTACTATGATACTTTATGGTACTATTTTGATACTTTTATAGTGCTATTGTGTCCTTTTTGAATCTGGAAATCTCCAGTAACCATTCATTGTAGATTCATATTGAAAATGAAAAAAATCATGCAGATTGGAATGACATAAGGGTAGTTAAATGATTACAGAATGCACATCTTTGGGTAAACCATTCCTTTTTAACACGTATGGTCAGTATTTTCAGGGATTTACCAGATCCATCAACCCACAGTTACAGCAACAGAACGGTCAGATAGATTATTAGGCCTATATGTTTGAGATTGTCAGTGCTTGAAGTGGGACGGTTAGCAAAAGCGTACCCTCACTTTTTCTATTACTTTATTGCAGTTATGCAAAGTTTGCTTCAAATCAACATACTGAAAAATGCCAAATGGAAGGCAGGTGACATAGAAGAAAGTCAGTTATGTGAGACACTCATCAGTGTGAGTGAATGAAGCTGCAAGAGAAGTTGATTTATTTAGTGCTGTGACAAGATAATATTTAATCTCCAAAGCACTGATCTCTTATTTTTTCCCCCTTCACTCTGCCTCTGATTATAAGCATCCCAGCTGTGCCTACTTCCCTATTCATTGAGTGGAGTCTTGTGGCTTGTTTTACAGCTTCTTTCGGTGTAATTAACATCCTAAACAATCACAACGTTCTATGGCTTGGCTGTCATTTCCAAGCGTTCTGTGTTTAGGTCAAAGGCATCTTCTCATTTCCCCTGCAAAAGGGCTCTGCCTCCTCAAATACTCTGAATTTTTGCTCTAGGCTTGTTACTCTGATCCGCGTTTCTACGAGAAGGCTGAAATTTCTGGCACAATGTTCAGATCTGAAGTAGACTGAAAAGAGGTTATGCACTTAACTGCACAAGTAATGACTAATTACGCCACTTTTCATGCGTTCTTGTATGGTACCGTTCAATAGCTGCATGCTGACATGCAATTTCTTGATTTTTCACATTTTAAACCTGAAATGTCATACTCTCGTACTCGTACATCCAAAGTTTCAATGTATCCATGAAATAGTTTATCCCCAGGTGATATGTGAAAAGCACTTTAAGACGTTAATAACCCTAATGGCAGGTGGTCATAATCGTACTGATTCTATAATGCAGTGAGCTTAAAAAAACAGTTTATATATTGTGAATTCACTTTTTTCAAGTCATCTCAATGGTGCACAGTCATGTGAAAAAGAAAGGACACGCTTTAAGAAAATAATCAAGGTGTCCCACTGGCCCAGTCAAAGTCCAGACCTCAACCCAACTGAAATGTTGTGGCAGGATCTGTGCATAAACGCATGTCCACAAACCTTGATGAACTGAAGCAACGTTGTAAAGAAGAGTGGGACAAAATTCCTTCACAGTGATGTGAGAGACTGATACTGTCATACAGAAAATGATTTCTTTTTTGGGACTTATTGCTGCCAGAAGTGGCTCTACAAGCATAAGAAGGTTTGTCACCCATGGCTTTTCCATTTTGGCTTCATTTTTAATAAATAAATAATGACACGGTGTAATATCTGTCATTTGTGGTTGTTCATCTGAGGTTATTTACCTATTTTTAAAACCTGCCAAGGAGAAGATGATTTTTTATTATGTCCTCCTGATACATAAAACCATAAACTCAATAGGGTGTCCTTTCTTTTTCACATGACTGTTTATATACAGTATTTACTAATGAGCCTAAGACTTTTGCACAGTACTGTATATGTATACTATTTTTATATACTATATAAAGGAACAGTTCACCCATAAAAAGTAACCTTTTTTGTAACTTTCATGTTTTTTCAAACCTGACTGACTTTTTGCAGAATGGTCTGAAAAGACGCATTGAAACGGTTAGTGATTTTGTAATGACTTTTAAATTTTGCTGTGTTACTCCCCCAGTGCTACCTTGTAGCTTTAAAAGAAATGAAATATTCTGGAATATTGTCATATGGTGTATTTTGCATTGCTTTTATGTCATTTTGGAGCCTGACCACACTTGAAAAGAGCATTTTGTGGCTAGTTTCTATGGCGTGTCAGTGTTTGAAAAAAAAAAATATTACAACATGTTTTAATTATACCTCAGAGATGCAGGAGAAATTTGAGCTCACCACAGCCATTATAGTGTCAGCAGAGGCAGCGGTATAGTGTTCATCATCACAAAGAGTGTGTTGCTCGCGATTATACATATGCAATTGTGTAAGAAACCTTCTTATTATTCCTGCCAAACATCTTTAAAATTACTGCATACAACTTGAAAGCAGGCAGATGAGAAACATCCTCCAGAACACACAGCTGAACACAAAGCTCTTTGAATTGTAAATGAGTTCGCTGTACCATGTGGCTCCATACTGTTCTATACAAAGTTTATTGATGGTGGCCGTCTTTGGGGTGAACACTGACGTGGTAATTAGAATTTCATGTCTGGGTTAGAATTAGAATTTAAAGCAGCAGTGGTTACTTTCATGGAAATATAAGGTGTCAAGAGCTAATAATGCTTTGTCTGTCTTGCCTGAATTGGATCTTTAATGTTTCGGTTTTATTTATGCTCAATTCAATAAATAAGAACAAGTGTTTCATGGCGTCCATACTGTTTGTGTATGTTTACACACACACTGCCTTTCAAAAGTTTTTGATCGGTAAGATTTTTAATGTTTTTAAAAGAAGTCTCTTCTACTCACCAAGGCTGCATTTATTTGATTAAAAATACAAAAAATACAACAAAAAAAAAAAAATTATATGTGACCACAAAACCAGTCACTTGGGTTGTATAAATTGATATTTGAAAGTTGAATAAATAAACTTTCCATTGATGAATGGTTTGTTAGGATAGGACAATACTTGGCTGAGATTTGAAATAGACAACTATTTGAAAATCTTGTCCATTTATGTTCGCGATTGTGCTGCATTCACTCACAAAAATAAAAGTTTTAGATATTTACGGTAGGAAATTTACTAAATATCTTCATGGAACATGATCTTTACTTAATATCCTAATGATTTTTGGCATAAAATAAAAATCGATCATTTTGACCGATACAATATTGTTGGCTATTGCCACAAATATATCAGTGTAACTTGTGACTGTGATCCAGGGTCACATATTGTGAAACATTATGACAATTTAAAGTAACTGTTTTCTATTTTAATATATTTTCAAATGTAATTTATTCCTGTGATCAAAGCTGAATTTTCAGCATCATTACTCCAGTCTTCAGTGTCACACGATCCTTCAGAAATCATTCTAATATTGCGGATTTGGTGCTCAAAAAGCATTCATTATTATTATCAATGTTGAAAACAAAAAACTGCATTTATTTGAAATGGAATCTTTTGCAACATTATAAATGTCTTTACTCTAACTTTTGATCAATTTATATTCATCCTTGATGAATAAAAGTATTGATTTCTTTGATTTCTGTCCCCCAAAAATACAATAAAAAATTTTACTGACCCCCCAAACTTTTGAACGGCAGTGTTTGTTACAAAAGTTTTCTGATAAATGCTGTTCTTTTGAACTTTCTATTCATCAAAGAATCCTGAAATTAAAATGTAAATAACTTTTCAACATTGATAATAATGAGAAATGTTTCTTGAGCATCAAATCATCATATTAGAATGACTTATGAAGGATCATGTGACACTGAAGACCAGAGTATTCACAATATTATTTTATTTCTATTTTTATTTTAATCAAATAAATGCAGCCTTGGTAGCAGAAGAGAATTCTTTGAACGGCAGTGTATGTATACAGTGTATATATATATATATATATATATATATATATATATATATATATATACTTTTTTTGTGAAAATTAAAGGTACTTCATCTCACTTGGTTGTTTTAATTTGCTCTATTTATTTGTAGCATTAATGCCATTTCTTAGAAAGAGTGGGAGATTCTAACCTGTGCCACTTCCTCATTTCATTTTTGTTCTCTCCTCAATAATTCAGCATTTACTAATTTATTCACTACAGTCTGTATCAATAAAAAGCAGTAAAAAACGAACAAATGTTGGTACCTGCAAATTGGGTCCTAGTACTGTTCCTACTCAGTGGCAAAAAAAAAAAAAGAACAGCGACGCGAGCGGCGCCCACCTCCACACCAAATCAAATTAGCCAGTTGCCCCAGGGCTAGAGATCTGAGTTAATTTGCTTTTTAAACCTCCCAGATGAAACATTTGGATCTTAAACGCTCCTTGTAAAAACGTCAGCGTTCATCACAGCGTCCCCTCAGGCTGCAGGAGCGCACAGCCCTCACGAATGTTTTTTTTTAAACCGAGACCTGACTCTATAGCTGCCCATACAGGCCTCACAAAGTTTTGCATCCTCGTTCTTCGGGATATGCTTGAGTGTTATAATTGTTTGCGTCATGCAATTACCCCCGCCTGCAACCTTTCCAAGTCATGATGCTTTTACTCCCAAGTTCTTAGCAGGAAGCTAGTGATGTAATGGCCGCAAGGAGTCTGGACTGTCATCGGTGCACCAGTAGGGTAATGTATGTCATGGCATATGCGGTTGGTGATTGGAAGCCTTTGGGAGCCTCACTTTTCCCAATGCGGGTTTGTGAGTGAGCTCCTCGAGGGCTTGCGGTGTCGTTTCCGAGCCGGCGTGTGAATGAGAGGCCTGTCAGACGTTACGAGCGGAGTTTCAGCCCTCAGCCGAGAGATTCACAAGCTTGCAGACTGCCAGAAAAATGAGTAACGCCTTCCTTGGGGAGTTTCCGCAGTCTATAGAGAGTTTGGCAAATTAGCTGTTGCGATCCCCGACAATATGTTATGTTTTATTCGCAGCGCCTCACATAGAAATCGAAGCGGGTACCTCGGAGAAAAGTCTTAAGAAGTGTGTAAAAAGAAAAAGTCTTTTGTGGAGTCACTCTGGCGAGAGCTTGATTTCGAGATGGTCTTTTATCGTGAGCAATTGTTGCACAATTAGGTGAATTGGATTTGTGAGAGTTGGGCACAGTGGCGGTTAATGCCAGACCAGGCGTAATCAATTCTCTCCCGTGTCCCTGCCTTTCTCTTTTTACTCTCTGCTAGGGGTTTCAACTGCTGTGGCCCCTCTTAAGGAAAGCTCTTAGAGGAAGCACTTGAAGATGCTCTTCACCTGTCCCTGAGACCTCAGAGAAAGAGAGAGAGAGAGTGAGAGATAAAGATAAAGGAAGTAAGGGAATGAGACCGTGATGGTGACAATGCAAACAAGACCCCGGTGACACGTTTCCCAGGAGATTCTGTGTTTTAGGCTTGGAATCTCATCAAAGCTGCGGATCGTGATTTCATTCAGTACTTGATGGTCTGAAATAGTGATCAATATATGGACATGATCTCATTAGTAATTGTAGTTGATAGTAGGTATTCATATATAAAGTGTAGTTCTTGCACACATACGTTTGTTTAAACACTGAAACGTAATTTACATATTGACAGTGTATCTAAAAAGCAAGCGCTTTGTGTACAAACAACTTATTGACTCCAAGAAATATTGATTTAGTTTCTGTTTAGTATCGGTTTCATTGGTTACTGATTATGGCCTCATTAGTTACGTATTAGTTCCACACGTCTAGTTGAGTTTTGTTCGTTCTACCCCTGTTTATATAGCCCTGTGTTTCAGTTGTTCAGTCAGTTATCGTTGAAGCATTGTGTGGTTTGCGTTATTTCCCAGCGTGTTCAGTGTTTGGATTATTAATAAAGCCTATTTTGTTTTTGAATCTCCTTCATCTTCACTCCTGCCGACCTCACAGTACACTGTAAAAAGTGATCAGTTGACTTAAAGTGATTTAATTTGAAGTTAATTAAATAAACTTCATGCGTACTGGAAAAAATTAAGGTATGTGGAATTGTCAAGTTCACATAACTTAATTTTTTTTTCAATTAATCATGGTGACTTTTTAATAAATGCAGCTGGTAATGTTACAAAATATATTCAAATATAATAATCATATAATTAATATTGATCTAGATTACCACATTCTGTATAAGTAATGTTAATTGTTAATTATTTATACCTAAAGCTTTAGTTTATTTGATCATTTTGAAACTTGTTACTAATGTAAGACAAGTGCTTAAGGCATTTGATCTGCTAGCTTCACTTTTAAATGTGACCATTTCCCTTGTGTCCATGGCTTCTGGGCTCTCACTCTTTGTGAAATGTGATATTGTATCAGGACTCAAGCGGCTACAGAAATCTGAGCCAATGGAAGTGAGTTATAAAGCTTTGGAGGTGGGCCGCTGAGAGACGGTCTGCCTGACACTGAGTGTGTGTGCTGGTGGTTTGGGACACGCTGTGAGGTGTCACTCGTGTGAAATGCTCGGGTATTGTCCTTGCCCCCCACGTTTTCTCTGGCTTGAAGAGTCGGGATGCTGACCCTGAAGATCTCAAGAAAGGGGCTGCATCTGCAGGTCTGCCTGTGTGGGAACATTCTCTGATTTTAGGACAGAAAATGACACGCACATTTCCAGCTGCCCTGTCTCCAACGGAGCTCAGCATGGGAGAGAGCTCCTCTTCCTTTGTTGCTTCCCCTATAATTTCACAAAAGTACAGGCGATGGCAAGGGACGGATTTAAGTGGTTTGTCACTCTTTATTTGTGGATTGTGGCGGAGGGGAGGGGGAAAAAGAGAAGAGAGCACAAATTCAGTCCTGAGTTCAGTTGACTTTCGTCTTGAGTGCATCTTGATCACCTCTTAAAGCTAAAGTCACAGAGTTAATAGGTTCATTCCTTCCTGGACAGGTTAACACTAAAGTGTCATTCAAATGAGTCTGAAATCCAGTACGACTGAAGGAAGAGGAATGAATCTCTGGAACTAGGTGGTATAAGTTATTGGAGGCTTTGTATTGTGGTGATATCAATTTTATTATAATAAAATACAATTTAAATTTTATAGTAATATTTATAAAAAATTAAGATGCCTGTGTTTACAAACAAATTTGACTCTTTATTTAAAACAAAATACCCCATTTCCAAAAGACTTATCAGAATCTGTGGATTAGGATACACATTTTTATACAGAAACATTCTATGATGGATCATTTTATGTACATTGCTGTTCAAAAGTTTTGTTTTTAAGTCTCATATGTTCACCAAGGGTGCATTTATTTGATCAAAAATACAGTAGAATCACAAATATTGTGAAATATTATTGCCATTTAAAATAACCGTTTTCTGTTTGAATATATTATAAAATATAATTTATGTGATGGCAAAGCTGATTTTTCAGCATCATTACTACAGTCTTCATCGTTACATGATCCTTCAGAAATCATTCTAATATGCTGCCCGAGAAATATTTCTTATTTTCAATGTTAAAAACTGGTGCTACTTACTTTTTTTTTTTTTTGTGGAAACCATGATTTTTTTTTCCATGATTAACTAGTTTAAAAGAACAGCATTTATTTAAAATACAAATATTTTGTAACATTGTAAATGTCTTTACTGTCACTTGATCAGTTTAATGTATCCTTGATAAAATAAAATAAAAACTCAAACTTTTGAACTATAGTGTATGTCTTGGTTATTTGCTGCTATGCACTTTTTATTGAAATGTAATCAGTAGCATTGTATCGCAACATACAAAAACTTCCCCGATTGATTGATTGATTGATTGATTGATTGATTGATTGATTGATTGATTGATTGATTGATTGATTGATTGATTGATTGATTGATCAAATCACTACTACATCAATAATGTGTTTGATGCCATCCTTTTCATTTCAAAGTAATTTGAAAGTTTTTGGAAAACATACCTAGTTTGCATTAAAACAGGAATGCTGAATTGTTGGCATGTTATGTTGGTAAACAAGTTTTTGTATTTGTGTAATTAAGATAAGACCACCAATTTCAGGAGGATGAATAATGACGGTCCGCAAAGAAAGAATTTCTCTGAAAGAATAATGGAAGACTCAGTTTACTATAAATATGTTAATGGTCTTTGCTGCAAAAGAAAACTATTGTATTTATCTGTAGTACATTCTGTGAGATGCACAGTTATGTATTTTAGTGCAGTAAGCCCAGGCTTCTCTTCTTTTGATTCAGTGCATGTGTCTGACCACTTTAGTGAGTTATCTTTGAGCCATCTGAGATATCTGAGGTGTTTATATTATTGAAACACACACACACACACACACACACACACACACACACACACACACACACACACACACACACACACACACACACACACACACACACACACACACACACACACACTTGCAAACCTCTTATATTTATTATTAAGATTTAGACGGCAATCAACTTATACTTTAGGAAGCAGTCATGCATAAATCTGCTTAATTCTGAATGTTTCACACATTTATAGTTGATTGATCACTTTGGTTATGCTATTAGTTTCAGTGGGGTCGGTGAGTAGTTTATCAAAAGCTAAAACCAAAATTTAAAGCTAATGCAAACAGCCTATTTTGTTGCTTAGGTTGAGGAGAGTGCTATTACTTTTCTAATCGATTGGATTGAGTTTTCACCTATTGGACAATAAAATGAGTAAAAAATTCCACAGAGGAACATTGAAGAAGAGATCTGAGCCATATGTAGGGTGTTAGCTACTACCTAGTAACGATCTAGAGCATCCTAAACTACAAAAGCCCCACTCAGATTTTCTTCACAATTTTTTACAAATGTACACTGAAAAAAAATGGGATGTTTCAACTTAAAAGTAAGTGTTCGTATAAGTGACAACTTGGATATTTGAATTGACTATACTTAAATTTAAGGCAGCACAAACACTTTAAGTTAAAACAAATTGTTTTACAGTGTATTTACTTGTTGTTATAGTAATTTATAATTCTATATAATTGTATAGAATTTCTATATAATTTATTATGTATAAAATAATATATGTTATGATATTGTATAATATAATATTACTGTAGTTAATGTTGTCATTGAGTTGCCATTTTTGATCAGTTCTATATACAGGTGAAAATCGAAAACATAGAATATCGTGAAAAAGTTCATTTATTTCAGTAATTCAACTTAAAAGGTGAAACTAATATAGACTCATTACATGCAAAGTGAGATATTTCAAGCCTTTATTTGTTATAATTTTGATGGTTATGGCTTACAGCTTATGAAATCCTTTTCACAATATTCTAATTTTGACTTTGGGGTTTTCATAAGCTGTAAGCCATAATCATCAAAATTATGACAAATAAAGGCTTGAAATATCTCACTTTGCATGTAATGAGTCTATATAATATATTAGTTTCACCTTTTAAGTTGAATTACTGAAATAAATGAACTTTTGCACGATATTCTAATTTTTCGAGTTTCACCTGTGTGTGTATATATATATATATATATATATATATATATATATATATCTACAAATTATATTTTTATTTATATCTAATTTTTATTTTACTGTTTGTTTTATTTATTTTAATTTTATTTATTCAGTTCTGCACATCTAAATGTGTGAACAGTTAAATAAATGTCACATCTTCATTGGTCAGTCAGTGGGCAGGCTTTAGTTGTTTTGAGGGCCGCTCACACCGGCATCGGCTCTGTTTGTGTATCTCCTCTGCGGCAGTCTCAGCTGACTGTGATTACAGTGATGCACAATAATGGCTCCGGCTGCTCAGCGGGAGGTCAGAGGTCACACTGTGCTATCAGGCCATCACAGGCACTGGCTGATATGTGCTCCCAGTCATCTGTGGCTTTAGATAAGCTCGCACGAAAAAAAGAGACAAAACTCTGATTATCTGATCATTTCAGAAAGGACAAACTGGGTCAACTGCGTGAACGCTCCAGCAGAAACAAAATGACAAAAATGAGAAAGGACAGTGAGGCGAAATGGTATGAAAGTACAAATGTCAGACCTGTGCATCGCACGCTATGCTGGACGTATTGAAACGCAACTCCAGAGGGAATTAGCACACAATTGAGGTTTGATATGGCGGCTTCTGTAGCGGGGTGGGGTGAGCATAGTGGGGTGAGCATATTGAAAATACAAGAGACAGGCTAGTCTAATGACTACAGCTCTCTGGGGATTCCTTCTTGACCTCTTCTATAGCTAATTGCTTCCATTATTCTTGCCCCACAGTGAGAAGAATGAAGCTAGGGTGGGAGGAGCCTATCATATCTCTCCACCCCCCCCCCCCCCCCCCCCCCCATTCTTTGAATGACAAATGAGAAAGATGTGACTCAGCATGGGCCCAAAGGGTGATGCAAAATCTTGCTGGGCTCTTACATCGTAGAGGGATGATCAAACATGTCATTTTATAAAGCAAAACATATATAAGGTGTATAATCTCAATATAGTCACTTTAATGTATACTGAAGAAAAATGTGCTATTTTTTGTGTCATATGTTCTGTATATCATATTATACACAGAAAAAAATCAACTGCATGGTTACAGTGTAATGAGAGCTTTTCCAGAGATATGGTTGCGTAACTCATGCAGTGGCAAGTGCTAGTCATGTGTGGGAGAGACGCCTCAGGAGAGCCGGAAGGTTCCTCTGAGCAACTAGCCATGGACAGGTTCACATTAGCCTAATCGGACAGGTTGTCTATGTACGTCAGAGAATGAGTCCATCTCTGACGGAAAACACTGAGTTTGGACTTGTGACACCAACCATGTCCAGCATCTGCTGAGTCCGTTGGTGTTGCTGCAAAACTGTGGTGAAGGGGTTGATTTGTTTCGCTGTAAGGCTAAATATCTTGCATAGCATCTTTAAACTGACTTGTGATGGCTTTTGCTGGTTAAAAAGGTTCATGAATGAGCGAATAATTAATTATTTGAATAATGTGTGCCTCAGTTTCACTTTTCAGAGTTTATAATGTATACACTCAAAAGTGGCAAGTGCTTGTTAAAATAGCAAGCTCCAATCAGATTTACTATCAGATTGGCAACTTTTTGGAGGCACTGGTTTTTATCAATCTGCAAGCAAACAAAGTCCATTATATTGGTCTGGTCTGCTACTGTGAGCATTTTTTAAGAAGGACAGGACAGTCAAAGGTCAAAGTTTGCTAGGTTAGTGACTTTAAACGTTTTGAGGCCCTAATAACCAACATAAACATGAGCAGATATGTTTGTTTTGCTTTGTTTACAGAGTTATGTCTGTGAAATAATTGGGGCATATTACTGTTGACCGGACATTTTGTTTTGATCACAAAATCTCCACACATTTCGTATATGTTGTCTGTGCATTTACGGACCGACCTGCTGTGCAGTTATTTGAATGAAACAAACTGTTATTGTGGTAGCATCTATTTCAGATCAATCGGCAAAAAAAAGAAGAAAAAAAGTGGTGGCTAGTCAAAACCGGCAACACTCTTATAAAGGTTCTTAATTGGCATCTATGAAGGACCTTTAACATACATGGATCCTTTCCATTGGACAAAAGGTTATTTATATTGGAAAAGGGTTCTTTGGATTATGAAATGATCACACTAAGAAAAAGGGTTCTTCTGAAAGGTTCTTTGGGGGACCCAAAATGGTGGTTCTACCTTTCACCTTTTTGGAACTGATGTTTTTTAAGAGTGCATGGAAAGTGTATAGAATTTATATAGTGGATGGATGGATGGATGGATGGATGGATGGATGGATGGATGGATGGATGGATGGATGGATGGATGGATGGATGGATAGATAGTTTGATGACAAAATTTGTTAGCTTGACAAAACTTTGAAGTCTGAAGGTTTTACTCAGACAGCCAAAATTGTAGACACATTAGACTACCACATGCCCCATTATACCTCATCAGACTGCCAAGAAACCACATAAAAAACATTAGCAAGTTTTTGTATGCTAGCATGTTTAACCATGTTTATGGGCATTGTTAGAATATTTTATCATGCTGCTAGCATGTTTTAGCAGATTGCTATACGTGTTGCAAGTATGTTTCTAGCATATTTTGGCATTACAGCTTGATAAGTCAGAACAGCCTGAATAGCTGATGTTGCTTGAATAAGGTATAGAAGTTATTCAATGGAAAAGTTTTCACCCATGAATGGAAGTCTATGGGAGTTTGGGCCTGTTCGCAGGTATTGTACCGGAAATGTGTATGTTAAATCCATTAGGAAAGATATAGAAACCGGAGTCAGATCATTCTTGAAGGTCTACAGTATGTTGACTTTGGTGAACATACCTTGAAAGCTGCTGGAGATGTATAGAAATACTGGTAGCACTTTATTATACAGTCTTGTTCCCCATGTACATAATAGGCCTATGTACTTATTATAGTAATTACAATAAATGGGTAATAACTAGATACTAACCCTGAACCTACTTCTAAACCTTACCTTAACCCATATAGTTACCTTACTCAGTACTTTCTTAGGTAAGTACATGTACTGTAAAATAAAGTGCAACTGAAATACTACATAGGGGCTCAGAAAAATCTGAAGAATAATAATACTCTTAAATAGTAGATCACTATTTTGGCTTTGTCAAGCAAATATAATTAACTTTATGATTAATTTACAATTTAAGGATAGAATTGGTCAGTAGGGGGTCCTTAAAAGTATACGTATTACTGCTCAGGATATGGGGAGTTTCTGTATATCATTAATTTATAGTGTTGTAATCTCTGGCAGGACTGGCGAATCCTGACGCAAAGAAGCTCTATTTTTAACTGGCTGCGTCACTAAATCAGTTTCACATTCAGAGAAGCAGAACTTGGTATGTGCTATTCACAGCTCCGTTATGCTTTGTTCTTTTGCATGTTACTCATACTTATCCTGGATGCAATCCAGACTTCAACAGGCTGGATCAGAGCCATTTGTAGGGGAAATTTCAGGGTGAATGCATAAGGTGAGAAACGTTTGTTTCTCAATGGTCCTTCACCTGAGACTGCAGACCCTGGCATCACGCCTCTCTCTCTCTCTCTCTCTCTCTCTCTCTCTCTCTCTCTCTCTCTCTCTCTCTCTCTCTCTCTCTCTCTCTCTCTGGAGAGAAAGTCCACCCCATGCCGCTTAGCTGACACAGATGGCAGAAATCCAACCTAGACAATGATAAAATCCACTAACTTAGTCATCAGACATTTCAGAGCTTTTCACTCCATTTTCTTAATTCCATTTTTGCAATTTGGCTGCTGCCAAAATTGGAGCTGCCAGTTTTGGACACACATTATGAACAAACAAAATCTTTAATGCAGATTAACTTTTCATTTATACAGATCAAATAGTTTCAGATTTTACAGCTTCATAAGCTGTTGCTTTAGTTGCTGATTTTGTTAGTATATCACTGAGTAGCAAAAAAAGAGGGTCACACAAAACTGGGAAAAATCATACATAGAGATATATGCATAATTTAATTCCAGTATACTTTACATATTTATTATTGATTTGGATCTGCCCTCTTTCTAGATGGAAAAAAGTTGCCAAGCTCATCTTATAAGACTATGGGTTTGCCCTGTACATTGAGGATTCATGCAAATGACAAAATGATGCATTTCAGAAGTATAATTTCACCTCCCACAGTTTGAGCACCAGGAGCCCACTATTCCCAAGATGCACTCTTCATGCAGACTCGAAATGTGTGCACATCACTAGGATTAAGACATTGTTTTCAGTATTTGACTCTATACTTAGGAGCTTTAAAAAGAACAACCGAATTTGAGTTGACCTTCATCTGCTACACTCTCGTTCGTTTGTGTAGAGGTTGCCTGGTGACGTTAATTGAATAAAAAGCTGGGATTTCTCAGCACTCAATGTTGAAAGGTTCACCATCCCTTGTTTTTTAACCACATATTCATCCTTTTTGTCTCTCCTGTAGCAGTGAAATGCATTTGGAAAAATGTTGTTTTCGTTTTGGAGCAGAACAGCTTGATAATCCTTTTGGAGTATTTATTTATGGTTAACTCCTCTTGTGCACACACCAATGAGAAATGTGTCACTTCCTCTTGGCATTCCCTTCCACTGCCCCTGTTGTGTCTGTGTTGAATATTCATTGCAGTTGGCATCGCAGGAAAAAAGTGGCATACTGATCAGTCATGCTATTTTTCACCAACCACATTTACAAGATGCCCTGCTTACACTCTGCTCAACATAATTTCCCCCGCTGTTATAACTGAACTGACAATTAAATGATTTGTTCCTTGTTGAATATCATATTTCTTTGTAGACAGTATTTACTTGTAGTATAACACATTTTGCGACAAATGTTGCAAAGAGACAATTGATTTGTTTAAGTTTAGATGGAAATTAAGAGGCTGAGCATTTTATTAAAAATCCCCCCCCCCACACACACTTTAAGTAAATCAACTTGCTTTTATTGATTTGGGCGGTGAAGGATTTTGACTGGTAACCAAAAAGTTCTTCTGGATACAGGCTTCCCTTGGTTATTATATTAAATATTACATTTAAATTTTGCATTTATATATATATAAAAAAATTGTATATTGTATATAATATATCTTATATATATAGCGCAATGTATTATTTATAAGACTAGGATCGTTTTGTTTTAATACAAATTACTTATAGTTTATATATATATAGTATAAAATAAAATAAACCCTATAAAAAAACCTATAAAATAAAAACTATACATGAAATATACATATATACACACACACACACACACACACACACACACACGTAGATAATATATCTTGTATATATATATATATATAGCGCAATATATTATTTATAAGACTATCTTTTTGTTTTAATACAAATTACTTATAGTGTGTGTGTGTGTGTGTATATTTCATGTATAGTTTTTATTAATTTTTTTATATTCTAAAATAAAAATGCTAAACGTACAGTACATAGTGACATTTCTTAAGTTCACCCCCGAGTTTACTTTAAGTTTGTATAAAAGTAACATTTATATGACTTCCTGCTTGATTTTCAGTGTCACAACACCTGCAGCATTCCGGTATGATACTCTTCCTGCCTCTTTCTAGTTTTCTAACCTTTAAACAAAATTTCCTCCTCAGCTCAGCGATCTTTTCATCCAGTTTGACGAGAAACCTCACGGGGCCGCCTCCCTCGCTCAGGTCCACAAAGCAGTACTTCCAGATGGGAGGACGGTGGCAGTGAAAGTACAGCATCCCAAGGTCCAGCGGCAAAGCTCCAAGGACATTGTTGTGATGGAGGTAATTACAGAGGGAGCACGGCTGCCGATGCCTGGCTTCTGATGCCTAATTCACACGCTCTGTCATTGTCACACGCCCATGTATAGCTCGATTCTTCTAAGGGCCTATTCACCTCCCATTAGTGCTTAAAAAATAGATTCCATCATTCAACCTACATTTTTATTCATTTATTGTATTGCAAATAGCCATTTGTCCATGCACCTACAATTTCATTTGTATCACATATAATTACTCTATTATGGCCAAGTCTTACTCAGTCTTGGTTTGGAGTTCTGAGCTTTCATATCCCTTCCTGAGATGTTTAGCACTTTTTCTTTTTTGCTTAACATGATGCTTCTTGTCAGGGCCTATTAAACTATACACACAAAAAAAAATCATCAATCATCTTGATCAGACAATGCAATGTGTAACTATTTGTTTGCCTGTGTCTTTCTTCAGTTTCTCCTTCAGGTCGTCCACTGGTTGTTTCCAGACTTTGCTTTTATGTGGCTGGTGGAAGAGGCCAAGAAGAACCTGCCTCTGGAGCTGGACTTTCTCAATGAGGGCCGAAACGCTGAGAAAATAGCAGACATGCTCAAGAAGTTCAACTTTTTGAAGGTTTGTGAAAGTGTCTCTTTATGTGGCATTGGGGAAAATCTGTTGATGGTCTTTTTGGGCGTACGGTAGCAATTGAACTTTTTAAAATCTGAGGTTTTACCCTCGGTTTCACAGACAAGGCTTAAGCCTAGTCCCAGACTAAAATGCTTGTTTGAGCGGTTTTAACTGAAAGCAATTTGCAAGGACATATCTGTAAAAATTCGAAGGCACATTTATAAAAGCCACGGTAAATGTCCTAATTAAACTAAGGCCTAATCCTGGCTTAATCTAAGCCATGTTTGTGAAACCGGGCCTTAATGTCTTAAATTACCTCAGGTTTTAAAAGAAATCACAATGACTCGGCACTGCAGCCAGGTTCACTTATTTATAAATGGTAATATTACTTCCTTGAAATGATCAATGATTTTATTTTTTTTATATATATATATATATATATATATATATATATATATATATATATATATATATATATATATATATATATATATATATATATATATATATATATATATATATATATATATATATTATATATATATATATATATATATATACATTGCCAATGGCCTTCATAAAAGGATTAATTTGCCCACTTTCGTTTGGAACGAGTGTGCCCTTCAAGGCTGCACGAATCAGCACTACAAAACAAAAAGCTCAGACTTTTTTGACAGTTCAACATCTTATTCAGAGAATTTTGTCAACTTTCAAGTGAAGCAAGTCATATTACAAGTCCTACTTAAACACCATACTAGCTTTAACTTGCACTTTTTCACACTGTCTCGGCTAGATGCTACATATCGGAGTGCCCTCATATTTCTCCCCTGCAAAAAAACTTTGCAAGGTAAATAATCTGTCATAACAACTGCCAAATGCTTCCAGGCAAGTCCCCTTTTCATTTTTAATGAATAACAAAGAGACCTGGCTGGCTGGCCCTGCAGGGTAATAAGAATTGCCTGGGTTTACACCCGCAGATTTGTGCCTCTAATGCACACTATTAGCTCTGTCAAAACGTTTGACAGCGGAGCACAAGCCGCCATGTCAGGAATAAATCCCCGGCTCTCCGCATCAGCCTCTCGCCCTGTAAAACAAGCATGATTATACAGCGGCGGCGGTGTGGCAGAGTCGCAGGCAGTTCAGAGCGTGTGGCTGTTCCACAAGGCAGACACTGAGCTGAAAAATGGCTCTGTTTATATGGTGGTAACGGAGGGATTTTTTATCGTTGACGTTCGTCTGATAAAGAGAGCGGAGAGGAACTCGGCTGAAAAAGTGTCGCCGGAGGTGGTGGCAAAAGCCAGACCTTGGTATCAGGTGGAGGGAAATTATCAAAGGAAAAAAAGTCTGTACATCTCCCTCATTATGAGCAGAAAGTTTTTTAATTAGTGAGACAAGTTGGTAGAGCGATAGAGCACCAGATAAGCAGCAATGTTCAGGAACAGGAAGCTGTCGTATAGAAGAGGAAGGTCATCTGAAGCATCAAGAAAGCCTGCTGCTTTGAGCTTTATGTGCAGATTATAGCTAATTTTGAGCATCTGGCATTATCCGTCACAAAGAATCTTATTGCCGGAACCCATTTTCTCTATGTCTCTGTCAGGAAGTACAGATAGCGACTCTCAGTAGTGTGGAAATTGGCGATTTCGGTGTGGCTAGTTATGTTGCATGCTCATAGTGCACAGTCTATAACTGTTTTCCACAGCTTAGTTATTTACTGACCAACGCCGACAGAGGTAACGCACTGATCCAACAGAACCCAATGAAGTGTCTGAACAACAGTGTGAATTGGCCTTAAAACCACTCAAATCACCCTTGTAAAAATGTTCTATATAGTATGAATATGGGTAGTATGAATGTAACCCGGACATACTACATCCATCATGTTGTTACTGTCACGTGACCTACCAGCGTCAGTTGTGTCGCTTCACTACCATTCATAAATCCCCTCCCGTGGCCTCATGGGATTGTCAAGTGTCCATCGACTGCACACTTCAGAATCTCGCTGGAAGTAGTTGGTCATTCGGGGACTTTTTTAAAATACTATGTATTCGGACATACTACTCTTTTGGCATACTGTTTTTCGCATACTACTGTATATAGTAGGGAGGTATTCGATTTTGGATTCAGCGTTAGAACACCTCAGGAACTACATAGCAAAGCTTAAAAAAACTTTATCCCAGCTGGTTCAAGGAATTTCCAGAAAAAAGTTTTCCAAATTCCAAAATAAGACTTGTTGAATAGGATGTTTTTCATTATTTATTCAAAATGCAAATAATAATTAGAACAAATGAAGTGAAACATGGCACAGCTTCCTGCAAAAAAAACCTGCTGAGAATCTGTTTCTTGTTTTGTTTTCTTCCAGATCCCAAAGATTCACTGGGATCTTTCCACCAAGCGCATTCTAACCATGGACTTTGCAGAGGGTGGTCAGGTCAATGACCGGGAGTACATGAGGAAACACGGCATCAATGTCAATGAGGTAAGAGAGACGCCCTTATCTCTGCGTTACTCTAAAACAGAACATCGGTTCTTCAGAAACACTCAGAAACTGCAGCCCAACAAACGGCACTTGTCACAACTCAAGATCGCTTAATCAGTAATTTCACTCTGCTGATGTTAATTTGAGCATGGAAAAGTGCTCTGGAATGTTAATGAAGCAGTCACGTTTCCTGCTGTGGGTTCTGGAAGCTTTGAAGACGTTTCTCTTTGCCCTGTTCCGAGAGGCTCTGACACCGCTGAAATGGAGGCTGCTTGGTTTGATGAATTATGCCTCTCAAATTTCATTTCATTTTTCTAGCCCTTAGCAGATGAGCACTAAATTAAATCAGGCTCTTTTTCATATTTATATCACAGACTGTTTTTCCGTTGCGGCTGCAATTTATTCTACTCCGCCGCTTTTGTCAGCACAAGGACTCGCCACGAGATCGAGCGCCTTTTTAATTTTGCACTTTCGTTAAGGTGACTCGTGTCTCAGGGTGAATGCGGTTACACACAATGGCTTTGGTTAGAATGGAGGCCCTACAGAGTGAGCTAATCTGTAGTTATGCGGGGCCAGGGGACGACAGAGAGATGAATAAACTCTTGTGAGGCCCGGAGGATAACAGAGAAACGGATGCTAATGGACTATTGATCGATGGGCCAGCGTCTGTTCACATGGAGATATTTCACGTCACCATTGCCACTGCATTATCATTTTCTTGTTATTTGATGATGGTTGAGTTATCACTTTGTCAGGTTGCTGTTGTTTAAAAAAAGAATAAATGCATAAAAAGATGAGCGAACTTCACTCCTCTTAACATGCCAATCACAAAGTTTGCAATGCTCTCATCTAAGGGCGGGTATTTTGACAAAAAAAACTTGTACGTTTATGTTAGAATGTCTCTGCAAATCACAAATTAGTGCTTAAAATTCAGCCGAATATTTTTATATATGTTAAATAACGTGTGATAATGCCTGTTTTTTTGGATAATCTAGAACATATTAACTATACTTCGTCTCATTTTATTTTCGTCTTTTTATTAGGGCTGTAAAAAGGTCTTGAATATCTTATATATTATAGAAAAAAAAACCATTGTGGTATTTGCATTTGGTCTTTAGTTGATGTCTGTTGATAGAAAAACGAGAGACTCCTCTATTTAGGCGTTGTCACACTGAAGAATCATTGTCAGAGTCCTCTTAAACTTTCTCTTCACTCATATAAATGTTTTTTTTTATTGGCTCAGATTGAAAATCAGCAAACAGCTTTCAGCCTTTTTTGCTCATATGATGAAAGTCATATGAAAAGTCCAATGTTGTTTGGACCCTAATATTCGTCAAAATATCTTGGAAGAAAGACAGTAATACAGGTTTGGAATGATGTGAGGGTGAGTGAATGATGACCATTTTCATTTTTAGTTAAACTAAACTCACTTTAAAAACCATTGGGACATATCTTCACTGTCACGTACGAATAACATAAGCAGTCCTAGTAGTAGTCGCATTTACACTGGAGTTGGCTGGCAAGATAATATATACTGGTACTGTAGTCTTCTCAAAACATTTTCTATAAACATTGATGCTCCATCCTGTTCGCCCAAATATCACATCTTGTCCTGTTCAATATTTTTGTTATTTCACAAGCAGCTTCATTCATCATACAGTATTCCCAGATTTCATGCGTCGCTCTTCCATGTAAGAGAGGGAAATTTGGAAAGCGCCAGTGAGATAGATGAAGAGATTTTTAGAAACGCAGAGCGAGAAAAAGACTGCAGCCGCTGAGAGCCGTGGTGCGAACCCGCCGTCTTTTGTTAAATGACTAAATGGGATCATTTTAGCACCTGCTTTGTTTGTGTCACTCTGTCATTATATTTCCTCCGACCTGTTTTGTCTGTCTGAATTAATATGCACATTTGCTGCCAGTTTGTTTTGCAAAGCTCGCTGAGGCTTTAAACGGCAACCTTTCCTTATCGTTGTACACCCAGGCGTCAGTGAGCCTGACAGACGGGTAAACACAGCCTGAAACCGGTCTCATAAGCCACCGAGCCATGCTTAAAGGGCACCGCACACCTTTGAAAGACGGAGGAGGGAACGGTCGGCGAGTGGATGGCACATCAAGCATTTATCACACCCCCCTCTCACTCGCACGTACACACGAGTGCACATAACATTTATTTTCCTTTACGCGGTGTCACACACAACCACTGCTTGGATTTCTTCTGCCGAGCCATTTTTCTTTTTCTTTGCAGATAGAGGACTGGGTTATGGGCGTTACTGATTAACTGATGCTCCCTGGTACAGTGTGGCAAATGAAGACGCATTTTAAAAGAAAACGCCGCACAAATTTTATGCAGAGCTTGAAAATGCAATCAAAGGGCTCGGTTCATCAGACTCATTTGGAGTGGTGCAATTTAGTGAACGCTTCCGCTTATATTTTCCCTCTCTCGTTTTAATGCGTCGCTGTGCATGCGTGTGCGCGTCTGCTTTGCGAGTGCGTCTGAACGCTTTTAAGAGGGTTTTAGAGGATCGGGGGAATGAAAGCGATCGTGGTATTAGCAAGTGTGCCACGTGGCCGCTCAATGGGGCTTTGCTAAAGAGACGCTCTCCATTGGAACAGGTTGAAAAGGCAGTACAGCCTGCTTGCTTAAAAAGACACTTTATTTTGAAATTGCCGAGCTGTGGGGGGTTAGCAGAGCCGGTGGGAAACGGAGCTGGAGGCTGCGAGAGGAAATGAGTCTGCTCTCTGGAAGGGCATCTGAGCAGCGGGACCTGAAGACTATGGAGAGCATATTTTTGGTGCCTTAAACTGCACCCACAGTCACGGTTTTGCATGAAAAGCTAACCGAGTGCTTTAAATTCAAGGAAACAGAGCAGAAATGTATTTGAAATATATTTGAACATGTCTGTGTATATAGAGTAGATCCCAAAAAGAAACTTAAGCTACTCAAATATAGAATGTCTTCATTGTACAACAAAATATTGAACCAAGTGTTATTTATTTTAATCTGAGAAAAATATAATTTTGTGGGGAAAACGTGGAAATAGTGTTTCATTTTTATCCTTTATTTGTTATATTTATTTGCTTGCTCAGTGCCTTGGATTTCAGTTCTTGTGGTTTTATTGGCTTTAAGGACCTTTTAAAATTAATTAAATAATTTGGCGAAGTGTAATGCGATCAAGACCTGCCTGGAAATACTTTAGCGGTGTGCTTATCTTTGAATGTTTGTCAACCAATCAGAAATGAGCATTCAACTGCCCTGTATAGAAGTATTCTTATTTTATACGGATGCTATACTTCCATTATTCTGTCAGTTTGCATTTGTTTAGCACTGAATCCATTCAAATAATAAACTGGACACATGCTAATTTTATAAGCACTATTAAATGTCAGTTTTTTTCATTGGAAATCCTGGCAAATAGGGGAAGAACCTTAGGGAAATTAGCTGTGTGAAATTCCAATCACTGTTAGATTTCATGCTGTCATTGGATTTTGTGGCTCCCAAAGCATATGTTGACAAATGTTTGAATGAGAAATTGTGGTTCTGTACAGAGCTGTACAGTACGCGCATATAAATGACAACAAATGTACATTTTGTGTTGGTTGTAACTGAATGTAAATGGCTGATTTGAGTGGATGAAAAGAGGGAAAAATCAATATTAGTTTTGTCTAGTAAAGATTTGCTGGTGATCATTTATTTAAAGCCAACATGAATTGACAATGATTATTTTTTCTGAAATACTGTAGTATTTATTATAAATGATTTATCTTATTATTATTTATGTTTAAAAACAGGTATTTTAATCTCTTCTCTGCTCGGATGATGTGTTCACTGGCGTGAGGGCGGGAAAACTCACACGAGATAAACAGCAATACCAAACCACAAGGATCCAACAATCCAATCAATATTCAATTAATCAAAATCTTTCCTTGTTCTAGAAGCCGTTTCACTTGGATGTACGTCACTATAGGGAAGAAAAGACTATCGCAACTTCCGTATCATGCTGACTTTAATGTAAAGATATCAATATGTAGTGGTGGTGTTGTTTTTTTCTCTGCTGTAATTCCCACACTTAAAAAAACACTCTTAAGCCAACCTAGTTTTGCTTCCTAGTCTTCCCAATCTGACCAGGCTTTTCTGGTTTAGCTGGCTGGTCTCCAAGGCTTATTGTTATGTCAATATGGAACACTATCTGAAAATGATAGAAAATGGCTTTAAGTAATTGCGTCCACAATGGAAACTTAGTGCTGTAGCCTCTTTAACTTAGAGTAAAGAGGTCAAGATCAATCGTCTCTTCTCCCTGGATACCCTCACTTCCCCTTCATCTTTCACTCTTGGCGTAAATGCCCTATTGCCCTGTGCCTTCCTCTTTCGCTCTTTTTCTCTCTTGCATATAGAGGTCAGAGTTTCATAATATCAGACTGGGGCTACTTTTTTTTTTTCATTTGACAGACTTTGAGTACCTGACAGTTGAGACACATACTGTAATATACAGTACACTGAGACTAATCTGTGAATTTGTACATTCTGTTTTCTCTAGGTCTTTTTCTCTCTCAGAGTATGAAAGTACTTTTATAGAATCCACCGCATGCAAGATGTTCCTCCCAGATGCGACCAGAATAAGTGGTAATGATTAAAGTCAACGCTATATTAGCCGGCATCACGGACGATCCTGCCCTCCGTAACCTCGACCGTTCCCCTTGCGGTACTCATTAGTCACCGGACAGCCTTTACAATGCTCACAAAGTAAATAAAGCAAACAGTGTAGCCAAGCGCTTTATCAGGGCCGAATACTGGCTCTGGCATTAGCCAATGATGATGAGAATTATTAGACAGCTGATGGGATAGATACAGAACATAATAAATGATGGAGTCTACCTCTGAAAATGGATAGAATTATTAACTGGCTCTGGCATCTGCAAGCTTCTGTGTGGGAGCTGGCGTGCAAGTAATCAAAAGATTGATGATGGCTGGAATGGACTTTTCTCTCTGTGTTCTGCCAACGTGCACGGAATGTCGGAACATTGTATTATTTTCTTTACTATCCAGATCTAGCAAAGTGTACAGACATTGTAAATTAGCTTGAGCTTAGGAAATCCCAAAATGCACTGCAACAAGCTCAGCGATAAAAAAGTATAGATATCTTTATTAAATAATAGAAATTGCTACTAATGAATAAGTTAGGTTGCACTATTTTGCTTAATATTTGTGTTTGCTATTTTTTTCTTAGAGTATTACAAGGCATTCCGTTAGCCTAAGAAATTGACAATGCCTAGCTCTATCAGAGTCAGTTGTGAGTCTAGTTTCTGATGATTTATTCCTGTTAATGTTTATTATTAAATACATTTAAATAAATTTGTATTTAAATAAAAAATGTATGTATTTATTGATTAAATGATTATATGTATTGGCTATTTGACCAAAACAAAGTCATCCTTTACTATTGCATGTCTGTTAAAAACCCATTAGTAGTTGCAGTAGCTAAGGCCTTGTGTCCACTGTCCACCAAAGCATTTTTTCCCCCCGATACTAGTGTATTTATCCAATTTTTTAAAACGCAACAGCATGTCGGGCCACTGAACGTCTGTTTCATGCTGAGAGCTCTGGGTTTTTTACAGGTTACTGAGAGTTAAAGAATGTTCAACTTGGGGTAAATAGCGCAGCGCTCATAACTCTCACTTTTTACCCAGTCCAATCACAGTGGAGGAGGGGCGGGACAAATACCGCACCGACCAACCGCCATATTCTGCTTGTACAACGATAAGAAACGACAACAAGAAGCACATATCTTCATCCAAAACTAGTGCCAGAGCAAGTACATTATTATGTGGACATTTTTATATTCAGAAACATAATGTTTGCAGAAATAAGATGCTAACAACAGTTACGCAGATATTCCATATCATGGCACATATAGCATCTGAACTGAAAAAAAGCGTGCCGCCAAAGCTCTCTCAAACGCACCCAGCAAGGCGTTTTCAGAAGAGTGCTGGCGTTTTCAGCTGGCTTAAAACGCATTGGTGGACGCGCGGCCTAAGAGAGTAAGTAAAAACTCTTTAATTTCCCAACTGGGATCAATAAAGTTCTACTACTACTACTAATCTATAGCATCCAGTGTGTCTATTGATCTATTGAGGGTGCTTCTCAATCGGAAGGCTGCGTCTTAGTAAGGCTGCATATCTCGGCTGCCCCTTCATCAAGCTCCATGGAAGGCCGTCTCAATTTGAAGGATCCTTGGAAGGATACCTTCGTTTTCGCGCCCCTCATTCAACTCATTTTGAAGGATGCATCAAGTATATCCTTCACGTTCTTCAATCACCCACAATCCTTTGCACACATTCCAATTGACGAAAAAGAACTGACGGAAAATGTCGGCACTGAGCTTGTCCGAGCTCATTATCAACTGTAAGACAAAATAAATGTTTTTTTGGTAATGAAGGCATACGTGTGCAAAATTAATCACTTAACGCTAAACTGCCAATAATGTAAGCAGTCACTGTATTGCATTAATAGAAAGCCAGTTAATATGAAGACTTTTATTTATCCAAAATTAAGTTTTAATAGTGTTTTCGTGCCGTGACCGCGGGGGCGTGAACGCGTGTGATGTAGCTACACGCACTTACTGTAGATCGCTGATGAGGACTCTAGCCTATACAAGCCTCAGAAGGACTAGACTAGGAAGGACACAGCCTCACTAGGATGCAGCCTTCCTTTTGAGAAGCACCCATTGTGTCTGTGTGTGGTGTAAGTCAAATCCCATCTGGCCAATCCTTGTGGGTCAGGCAATGCGAGGATTTATCTCTATTAGCAGCGATTCCTACATCACAGTGAATTGAGCGCTCTTTAAATAGCCACATGAGCCTTTGGGCTGCTTTTGAGAGTCCTCCTCTACTCCACGAGGTCTCTGGAGGGCCCTGGATCTGTTACAGCATCCACGCTGCTCTGAGAGAGACTGAGTGTGGAGGGGGAATCAACCCTGATGCTATTTTAGCCTAAATACTTTCGTAGTGTTTTCTCTTTGACTCTCTTCCTCTTACACTTTAAAAAAACGGTGGGTTGTTTCAACCCATGTTTGGGTCAAATATGGAAAAACCCAACTGTTGGTTTACATTTTTAAATTACATTTTTAAACCCAACATTTGGGTTCGTCCATATTTGACCCAAACATGGGTTGAAACAGCCTAGCATTTTTAGTGTAGAATAAAATTGGATGAAATTTGAAATTTGACCTTTTGTAAAAGGGATAAATGAAAGATGACAAGAAAAAAAGAGAAGATGAGGGAACGGAATGGGTTTCAAAAGTTTGGGACCAGTAAGATTTAAAAAAAATGTTTTTGAAAGAAGTCTGTAATGCTCACCAAGGCTGCATTTGTTTGATCAAAAATACAGTAAATCAGTAATGTTGTGAAAATATTATTACTATTTAAAATAAATGTTTTCTATTTTAATGTTTTCAAATGTAATTTATTCCTGTGGTCAAAGCTGAATTTTCAGCACATTACTTAAAGGACAAGTTCGGTATTTTACACTTAAAGCCCTGTTTACAGATCGTATCTGATGAAATAGAATGGTTAAGATAAAAATTTGGACACATGCTCCTGTCCCGAGAATTTTAGGTTTATTTTGCTTTCCCCCCACCCCCACAATGGTTGTCTATGTGCACTGGAAGATTCCTTCCTAAAAACACATTAAACTTTCGTTTACAAAGACGAAATGGTCAGGGGTGCTGACTCATACGGTCCCAAAAAAAATCGCTGAAAAAGATGCATTCCAACAGGTTTTATCGTAGTTTTTGTCCAACTCCATTGACTTGTATTGAATGTGCTGTGTGAGGTACGGTATTACTCCGCCGCTTCTTCTTCTGCTTCTTCTGTGTATTCAATGAAATGCCAGCGGTTTGCTTGCAATTGGCAAAGGTGCATTATCGCCACCAACTGGGCTGGAGTGTCTATTATTCAAGCTCTCAACGGAAGAATCACGGGTGTGACGCGTTTGACAAAATAGGTCCACAAAAGCGAAATAAACCTAAAATTCTCGGGACAGCAGCATGTGTCCAAATTTTAACCTTAACCGTTCTATTTAATCAGATACGATCTGTAAACAGGGCTTTAAGTGTAAAATACCGAACTTGTCCTTTAAGTCTTCAGTGTCACATGATCCATCAGAAATCATTCTATGCTGATTTAGTGCTCAGGAAACATTTATTATTTTTCGTCAATGTTGAACACAGTTGTGCTGCTTAATATTTTTGTGTGAACTGATACATCTGTTTTTCAAGATTCTTTGAATAGAAAGTTCAAAAGAACAGCATTTGAAATAGAAATGGTTTGTAACATTGTCCTTACTGTCACGTTTGATCAATTTAATGTCTTTGCTGATTAAAAATATTAGAATTATAATTGACTTTCTTTTAAAATAAATGTCCAACTTTTAAATGGTAATGTAATAAACGTTGGCATTATGCTGATCACTGCCCACCCTGTTTTCCGGATAGTGGTCTCATCCATTAAAAAAAACAAAAACAAAAAAACATCCGCTTTCGGTGGCGCAACTTAACTTCTTGAAGAGGTGCGTTTCGCTGAGTCATGTAATCTTCATTCACACAAGTGCCCTGACTGGGCCTGGCAGAGTGTGCGCATGTGTTGATATTATTTCTGTGATTATTATATGAAGTATGTAATGAGGAGGTGAAGACGTGCAGCTGTCACACACAGAGCAGAGCCAGCGCTGGAGTGAAGGCGCTTGTCAAGTGTTGCTCCATTTCAGCGCCTATTAAAAGCCTCGAACTCCATTATATTCCACAGGAAGTTTAGTCCCCTTTGCGAGACGCTGTTGTGAGGCGCTCTCAAATGATTCGGTTTGTCTCAAAGAGTCATTACTGCAATAATAAGGTGTGAAATACTGTAATCCGCATATTCTGAATCAAACCAAATCTTTGACTGTTTGGAACCACTTGATGTTTGTTTTTTATTTCCTCAGAAGTGGTTTAGACTTACTTGGATCAGTTAGAGCTTTGTGCTGTGGCGAGTGATGTGGTGAGTTTTCTAAAGAAAGATGCGTGTGGACACAGGTGGAGGCGACTGTTTTGAGGAAGATCACTTGTCTGACTTGGAGAAGGTTATTAGTCTAGTAATTTTTTTGTGTTCTTTAATTGTAATGGGAGTTATTTAGTGTTGACATGTTTCGACACAATTGACATGTCATTTTGACTTTAATTTAACTGGTTCTAGAATGTTGTACTGTACATTGTTAAAATTCAAGTGACGGGCTGCTGCAGGTGTATATTTATCAGCTTTTTTTTCCAGATACTTCAAACATGGCTTATTCAATCATGTCATCAATGTATAACTGTTTTGAATCTTTTTTAAATCTTGGTAAAACGTTTTATTTGTTAACATTAGTTAACATGACCTAACAGTGAACAATTCTTCACCTTCATCTTAGTTCATATTCATTTCAACACTTTGTAAGGGAAACAGGTTAGTTTAGCTCAAAGGGAAATTATTCATTCGTTTATAGGGAATTTTGAAAGAATCACTTATTTTACACCCAAACAAATTAATCGTCCAGTGCTCAATTGAACGGGCCCTTACTATCAACTTTGAAAGGGATATTAATATCCAAACTATAGTGAATAGACTATTTGTTAGCACGGCAACAAGATCAGCAGTTTAAGACATTAAATTTGTAAGCACATAACACAAACTCTAACATCTAACACATTAACACATACACACACATCCACACAAGTTGCAGAAAGAAAGAAGGAAAAAAAGTGAGGACAGAATGAGTTCTAATAGAGTGAAATTATGAAATCTAAAGTTTCTAGCAATAGATGCATTTGAACTTGAACGAACAATCAATCATTAATTTAACCCTTCTATCGTTTCTTAGGCGGGGTTATTAAATCATATATAAATGCACCAGTTATGCTATAATCTAGAGGCGTTGTTTGCTTTTTTTGTTAATGTCTTTATATGGGGATCCCGGAAGGTGTGGTTCGCTGTAAAGGGGTTTCCCAGGTTCGTTGATTCGCTGGTGATCTCGTCGTGTCTGGAGTGTTCTGCACGGTGGATGAATGGAGTCTCGTGGCTGAAGTTTGAGGTGGGCAAAGTCTATAGAGTCATTCAAAGAAAACTTTAGGATGACCATAGCTCTTTTTCATCATATGGCTACATACAATACAATCTAAGAACACCAACGCGTTTCGGCCCAAGTCTTCCTCAGGGAGAGCAACACATCAAACTCAACAACAGGTTTCATTCATTAAGACATCTGATTAGTTAACAGTTGTCATGTGATCAACATCTCTTTGCAGCATTAAACATTCACCCAATACATTTCCAAACTAAAAAACACCACTTTATAAATCAATATAAAAAAAAGAAATCATCACAAGAAAGGAGTAAAATCCAATTCCTCATTCAATCCTGGATACATATTGGCATTTAGTTTATAAATCCACATCGTCTCTCTTTGATTCAGTTTAAGTTCTCTAGTCTATCCCCTTCCCTAATAGTACTGTTCACATGATCAATACCTAGTATTCTCAGAGTCGTTGACTGAAGCTTTGCGGCAAAGAAAGCGAGACTCTTAATAGAAAAGAAAAACATAAAAGTGAGACGAGAGTAGTCTTAATTTCCGTCTTAACCCATCTTCCTCTGATCTCCATCTGTCTTCTCGTCTAATGCTTCCTTCCTGTCCTGAGTTTTTAAACTGAGGTGTTTGTCCAATCCTTCTGAGGATTTCGGACCAATTAGACATTGTCTTCAGTTCAGGGTGTGAATGTTTCTCCTCCCCTCACATAAATTACATGTTATCTGATTAGTTACATGGTTTCTTAACTTTCTTACTATAATAAGAATATGATACATTTTACACACTTTTTTTGTAAAAAATTATCTGTGACGGTCTGTTTTGAATCTCTATCTTGGGGGTCAACCAATCCTTGGTGTTAACTCATGATTCTCCTCGTGAGACTCAAGATGTGCCATCTCCGAAACAATCTGTCTTGTTAACTCATGGTTTTCGTGAGACTCAAGATGTGCCATCTCCTTGTCTTGTTAAACTTGACATCCTAAGTTTTCGTTGTCTAGTTGGGACCATACCTTACAACCGTGAATTGTTTTATATGTCGAAGAGTCAGCTCGTTTCCAGACTAAAAGGTGTCCCAAATGACAGATCTTCTGATTTAGGACCCTGAGTGTTGATTTGGAATTTGACATTCACAGTTTGAAGGAGTCATTTCTGTCTGATTGGCTCTCAGTTCCGATAATTTACTAAAACAATGTTGTATATGTTAACATTAGTTAATGCACTGTGAGCTTGTTCATGTTAGGTAACATTAACTAATTTTAAGTGTTTCCAATTTATTTTCAGACTTATTCAGTTGTAATTAAAGGGGTGGTTGAGTATGGTTTAAGTTTTCTAACTTTAGTTAGTGTGTAATGTTGCTGTTTGAGCATAAACAACATCTGCAAAGTTACAACGCTCAAAGTTCAAAGCAAAGGAAGATATTTTCTTTTAAAGAAATTGCTTTTTACACGACATTCCTCCCAGGTTAGTGACATCACTAACCCTAAAATGTACATAAACCCTGCCCCTGGGGACACGATTTATAGATTATGATGACAGAATATGCTAATCAATGACTAGAAGATAGCTAACTCCACATCAGCAATATAAATTCATCAACTAACCATTCAGAAATGTCCTGTTGCTTCTACATGTTGTCACTTCTTCTTGAGTCTCTCCATCATTGTCTGACTCCGGTTTGAACATAAAAGGCTAAACGTTTTAGAAATTTCTAAACTGTCTGTGTGAGGTAAAAGAACACAAGCTGTTGAAGCTCCGCCCACTGTGCCGGGAGCAGCAGCTCATTTGCATTTAAAGGGACAGACACAAAAACGGTGTGTTTTTGCTCGCCCTCAAAAAGTGACAACTTTAACATGCTATATAAAAATATTTGTGGGGTATTTTGAGCTAAAACTTCACATACAGTACACACTCTGGGGACATCTTTATTTATTTTACATCTTGTGAAAAGGGCATTATACCACCCCTTTAACAATATTTTGGTCTGCATGCATCAAGTTCAAAATTAAATGCATTAAATTGGAAAATACAGGAAAAACTCAAATGAATTGTATATAACTTATATATATATATAATATAACTATATATATATATATATATACCGGTGTGTATAAATATAGCTATATATAATGTTCGATTATTTAATTATATAGCTAGTATTTATTTATTTATCTTTATTTTATTTTTTATTATAACTTTAATTCATCTAGATTTGCATTTGATAGATGTAAGCCAAAAGATTGTTTGTCACATTATTTAACACACAATTTGTCATTATTTACTCACCCTCATGTGTTCCAAACCTGCAAGACTTTATTAATTCCACAAATATTTCAAATTATTTAAATGTTATTGTTCCTACAATGAAATTCAGTTCGTACAATAAAAAATCCAAAACAACAATCATGGACCCTATTTTAAAACAAACAAAAACAAAAATATTTTTTTCAGAATCTCTTACCTTTTGTATTTAATAAAATAATGCAATTCATAGGTTTGGGACACGAGGTTGAGTAAATGATGACTCATTTTTGGTGAACTACTCCTTTAACATTAAAACTAAATAACACTTTTAACCACTTGTTTACCAGCATCCTCACAACAACAACAAAAAGACTGAAGTTGCTCTGCCATCTTTCAGCGTCCACTTGACATGGTCCAATCAAACATGATGACTGTGACACTGAAGTGTGACGGTGAAGACTCCACTCCAGCGGCCGCCTCCTGCTGCAACACACTCTCTTCACTGTCGCCCCTGTCCAACCCACCAGATAACAAATAGAAAAGACGTAATTAATTACCATAATTGAAAGACGGCGTCCCTTTGAGATCAATTGTTTGCGGCGCTGGTGGCTCTTTCTCCCAGTGGTCACTGATTAATGGGATGCAGGACTGTAAATGGCCTCTCAGTAATGCTTCGTGTTGTTATGCATTAGTAGCTTGTAATGGAGGACTTTTTTTTCCCCCAGCCCCGCTGCATTCTGCCTGTCAGATCACTCGTCCTCTTTAAGGTGACTGTGAGTCGTGTTTCTACACGCCGACAGTGCTCGGCGCTGACAGTACAAAAAGCCTGCGCTGGCTTATCCTCCCGCTGAAAGGGACTTGTGGATAATGATACAGTGTATAATTGATATTATGAACACAGGCCTTTTTTTTTCTTTTTTCCCCCCTTCTTTTTGCAGAAGGCGTTGTCAAGGTGCCGGAACGAGCCGTTCCTTGGCTGCGTTCATGTGTGCGTCGCGGTTGTCAGTATTTAGGTCAAACAGAGGCGTCCTAACAGGAAATCCCGACTGACAAGCGCAGTGGAGGTGAGATATTAAAGAAGACAGCTTGTCTTAGAGTGGATGACATGCTTGCAGATTGAAACAAACACTCCTTTCAGTACCTGACGCTCTTTAACTGAGCCCTGGAACTACACTCAGCCACCGTAGTCACACATAATGCTCAATCATCCCGGACCAGACGTCATAAATGGACGTCATATATGGTTCTTCTGTACACAAATGTACATAAACTCATGACTGCCGTATTGTGGCATGCGCTTAGGTTCTTAAAAGCCGCTAACCCATTTATTAAACTTGAATGTGTCCCAAGCCGTCTTCAGTGACCCAGGCCATTTCTAGAGACCTGGTGCATTTATTCTTTCTTCCTTTTTTGGATTTGGACCAGTAAGCAGCCACCCAGAACACCCTGGCAACTACCTAGCAACCATGCACAATATATTGATACCTTTTTTTTAAAAGGTATTGTTTGACATTGGGTATTTAGGTTTGCATATTGAAATTACCTTAAAATATTTATGTGTTAATAGATTTTTTCAAAATAAAACTTTAATGTATCCTTGTAATCTAAACGTTGTACTTTAGGCTATATAATGAAATTGTACCTAAATGCATTTGAAGCATTTAAATTGATCAATTGTTGTTTATTTAAGCTAATTAGTATATAATTAGAATTGTCCATTTTCCAAAACATAAAATTTGATTAAATTTGTAATTATTTAAAAATATATATAATTTGTATTATCTGAATTAATAGATTTAATTATAAAGTGTCTGTCTGTCTGTCTGTCTGTCTGTATTTTAATACATAAAAATAATGTTTGCACTTTATTTTACAGTACATACACTTTCAATGTACTTGCATACCCATAAAATACTGAGTAATGTAAGGTAAGAACATGGGTTAAGGTTAGCTTTAGGGGTATGTTCAGGGTTAGTACTTGGTTATTTACTTATTACCCAATTAGTGTAATCACTACAATACGTTTGTAGTATGTACATGTGAAACAGGACTAAAATAAATGGCTACCACAATAATTATTGGCTTATATGTGTCAGCCCTTTTGAACATTTATGCATCCCTAGATTATTTTCTACCTCACCTCCACATAAATCCTAAAAACTTCTGTTCTCAGAGGCTTCTGGTGACTGCAGGTTGAAGAATACATACGTTTCAGAGAGGCCGGGTTAAAGACGTGCAGGTTTTCTAAGCATTTGTCATAGACACTTGTGTATGTTGTGTCGCAGGGTTGTAGAACGGAGAGATTGACGACGTCAGAAGGGTGGAACTTCTTATCTCCCTCACAGATCTGTCAATTCAGCCGCACATGTGCCAGCCGCTGAGAGCGGCTCATTAGATTTAGTGCTGCGCTCTGTTAAAAGCCTTTCTCTTTGTCTTGCCCTGTATTGATCAGCGCAGGGCCAAGATTACAACAGGAAGGTTTAAATAAATCAGCTTTTTTTAGAGCTAAATCCAATGACATTCGCTTTATATTGTCTCTGTAAATAAGCAGATGTAATCGGCTCAGTTGCCCAGAATGGCGATTGTGAGTGACGGATTTATCTGTTTTTTTTTTGGATGGGTGAATAGTTGGCTGGTCATCCAGAGAAGATGGGTAAGTTCGGGTAATCCGTTCCAGTTTTTGAGACCCTATGCTTTGTAGACCAACTATGATCTGAGATTCTCGTCATGTGCAGTTTCCGTCTGTTTTGTGTCAACATGAAATCACAATTGACCCTAATTGTACACAATTCCTGAAAAAACGAATATCTCGTCATCTTTTGCCTGCTAAGTCGCTTTGAAATGCCCATTATTCACTATCCAATCAAGTCCTGATGGATAAAATCAAGTCACATTTTTACTCATTGACGATCTTGTTTCTCTGTAAAATGGGTTGCAAACAACATTTCACGATTACTTTATTTTTTGCATGCCATGGGTCAAAAACCAGCTTTCGTTTTGTGAATTGTCAGTAACACTTCTGCATTTTTTCAGATTGAAAGAGAGGACGTATATCAGGCAGTTTTTCTATCGCTTTTATCGTTCTGCTGTGCCACAATGGTGATATTCACTCGGCCGGCAGAAGAGGTCCATATGGAGACTTTTTTATTCTGTGTCAAGAGCCCCAGTAGGAGTAATTGCATCCCTTCTGAAAAAATTCAATCTACTGCGACACGACAAGCCAGCTGTGTTCAGCTAATGCTCAGGTAGACATCATCCGCTCAGGCCGTCCTCACAGGTAATAACACGTGCGCACATACGCTCACAAAGGCACCTTTCTCTGTCGTCTCCGTCTTTCTGTCCCCAAAGAGAGCTTCTCTGGCAGGTGATTTCTTTGTGTCCTGTGACACGGACCACATCCTCAAACGAGTTGAAAAGGACGACGAGATTCGTCTCACGTTTCTAGTGCTAGCTATTTTAACCATGCTGTTGAAAGGAGCTGTCCCGTCCCTGAACCCCCCTTTGCAACATGGCATGCAGGAGACGTGTGAAGACGGCATGCTTCTAAAGGACCGACTCCAGCATGAAAGGAATCCTGTGCTGAGTCATTCTGACTAGGTGCCCGCATGTACGTGTGATCGGTGCGCCGCCCCCCCCCTTCTCACTGAAACTTCAGACGCGCGTCAGACACGCATTCATTTGGTGCGTGTATGTGTTGGCCGCTGGCAGGAATGCCCCACTCTTTTCCTCAGCGTCTTTGGTATGCAGTGCTGGTGAAGTTGTCAGAGCAGCATGGCCCCTTGTCGTCCCCCTGTGGATGGCGCGCTCTGATGCTGCCAGGGAAACGGACTCATCGGTTTGGTGAAATGGGACAGAAAATATGATTTATTCTCTGCATGCACTCACTCCTACCCCAGCGGAAGCAGAGAGCGGAGAGGGATCCTGGGAAGTTGGGAGAGAGGCATGGAGGGAGGAGGAATTGGAGGATAGACAGGACCTTTATTTGCAATGCTGCAAGCTAATTTTGCACTTCATTGATGCGTTAATTAATCAATGCCAAATATTTGTTGTCGTGATGGCCTCCCTCCAGCAGTTGGGGTTAGCAGAGCCAGGTGACCTTATATGGATCTTATCACCTTCATAAGATGAAATTGATATTTTTCCTGTTTCTTCTGTGAGATATTGACTTTATTTTTTGTCCTAAGTATTTATTGTATATATTGGATGCTTGCATATGATTGGTTGACGAACGTTCTAAGGTGTGCAATTATTTTCAGGGAAACATACGGCTAAAGTAGTTCCAGGAAGGAAGGTTCCAGGATCACTCCGCTAAATGATTTCAGTTATTTCAAAGGTCCTTACAGCCTACAACAGCAAAAGAACCAAAAGCCACAAAGACACTGACCAAGCAAATAAATATAGTAAACAACTATTTTTTTTGCCACAAAATTACGTTTTATTATCTACTGAAAGCATATACTCCCTTTCTCCCGCTCTCTCTTGCACTCAAACGCGTGTACACATACAGTACGGACACACACTCGCACAGAAATGTTTTGTTAGCGCTGTCAGTAAAATAGTATTGCAACTTAAAAGCTACAATACATTTATCACTAGCGATGTGATAACGGCTCTGTTCTTTGATGGAGCATGTAAACGTACAAGTTTTGCTTTTAGCAAAGACGCTGCTGTCGAACACTGTTGAGAGACGCACAGATTCAGGTAATTCATACACGCCTGATAAGTTAACTCTCTCTCTAATTACTGTATTAGTCTGCTATCAGTAGCTCAAACCTCCATTACTAGCTCTAAAATTATGTTTTGGGGACTAGATGCGTCACCTGACGTAGATGATGCGGTATTTTTGGACTAAGCCCTTTTTGGTCCGTTTTCTCTATTTTTACATTTGGGCTTATAAACCATATGTAATGGAGACGGAACACCATGTGTTTGGTATCTATGGATTCAGACGATCCTAAGCTACCATAAGCATGCATGTAATGTGTAAAGGAAGTATGAGTGAAAAATTTACAATTTGATTTTTGTCATTTATTACTGAAAATCACACCTCACACAACAATTAGTGAACTGTTTTTGAACAAAACATATATATTCAAACCTTTTGCTAGACAGACATTTGTAATTGTTTGCGCACATTAGCGCTTTGTAATACTCCGCTCCATTCGTTCTCTTTCTCTTTCTCCTTCTCCACTCGACGCTGTTTGTACATAGCTGTCCCTTACTATGGTACCATCCCTTGCAAGGCTGCAGAGTCCTCTGATTAGCTAGAATACATCATGGTAACCTTCCTCTGATTGGGTAAGTAAAATATTCCTCCCAGCAGCAATTTTTCCATTGGTCGTTGCGCGTTGAATCTGCCTAACAACATATATTTCATTGGCCTTTTTACGCAGTGGTATTACGCAATAAGGAATTGTGTATATATACAAACTGGATACCACTGTTTTCTGAGGAAGACGGCAAAAAAGGCCGCACCTCTCTATCATTAAAAGTTTTTAAGATAATTACACATTTGTAAAAGTATGCAATTTTGGGCGGTACCGCCAAATCCGTCCCCAGAGACTTAAACTCATAAAAGACAAAAGTATTACGGGAATACTGGATTGTAAACCACAAATAAATGCCACAATCAAGACCTTGAAGCAGATAGGAGGGAGAAATACCCAGAAACACCTCATAGGTGCCGCTCCCAAGTATAACAGTCTTTCCTTGCCATTAATGCTTGGATAACACGCCTACGTCTCCTTCCATTAAAAATACTGCTGCGATTTTATAAACTTACCAACATCCGTTTCCATGAGTTTTTGAAAGGACTTATCGCGAGAGGAAAAAATTATGCTTTAGTCGCTTAACATCGGTTAATGGAAACACCGTCATTTCGCAATCGTTTTTTATCGACATTTAAAAAAATATCGCAAAAGTTTTGCACAAATCTGTAATGGAAACGTGGCATTGACTCCACTCCAAGTCGTGAGCGCATTTAACCTCCTCAGGTGTGCGTTATTTTTCTAATAATTCAACAGCCCATCATCAATTATTCCATATATGTATTTGTATATGTATAAGTGTAAGTATATGTCTGTATGCAGTATGTATTGAAACTTCCTTAAAGAGTTAGTATCTCTTCTGGCAGCAGCAGAGCGTAGGCAACACATCTCTTCTTCTTTTTGTGGAGACAAAAGGCACAGGTTTTTGCTCATGCTGTTGAGATCAGATTTGTTTAAAAAGAGTTTTTGCCTTTTTGATTGTTTAGCCTTTATCCAAGTAGCAGCAGTGTGAAATATTACATGTTTTTGATATTGCATGTATACAATCAGATAAGGGCACCAAGCAATGACCTATAAAAACGATTCACTTCACCTTTAAATAGCCTTACGCGCTTTCTCTTTCCCTGCATCAAGTTCACTTTGGTCCACACAACTCCTTTTAATCTGCCTTTTGCATACCCTTCGCATGGCGCCCTGCCTGGGGATATTCGTCTGCATCTTCCCTCCAAGGGCACTGTTGATGAGCTTTTCATCCGCCGCATCCTAAAGTGTTTATTAGCATAATAAAACTCCTCTTGCTGTCTATGCATGCCCAATCAGGCCTTCAGGGATCCTCCGCCATCCCGGGACGCATTGCTTTTAGTATAGTGATTATTATTGTGAGCTTTGGGTAACTTACGGATCTGACTGCATGACCTTTCTGCGAAGTTTGCACACTTCAGTCAATATTTATTTATATATATATATTTTCCTATTTTTTTAAGTATGAGAGCTAATTTGTTGATTTAGAATTTGAGTGAATTAAACGGAAATAAAGGAGAAAACATGTTAATTTAATTTATTGCGCGACACATTAATGTTAACAGTGCAACAGTATTGATTATGACACGTGTCTGTCCGAACAAGAGCATTTGGTCATTCATCCGGCTCACATCGCACTGTCATTGTTTTACATTTTGGATGACATAATGGATTTAGATCACCATTTTTCAATCTCAAAAAGCTATTTACGACGAATCACAACAATTTAATTAATAAGGGTTTAATTAAAGGTTTAATAAACTCCCTGGCATTGTGCATATGTGTGTGCATCCATATACGTGCACGTTTATCTGCATGATCGTGCCACGGAATATACATAAGCTCAAAACAACAACAAAATGTCCTATGTGTCACAAAAGTAACTAGATTTGCATTTCCAGAAGAAAACACCAGTGCTTTCAAGGCAACAAAAGAGTGCTGTCCTGTCCTGTAAACAATGAAAATATAAATGAAAAATTAAACAATTAAGCTAAACAATTCAAATTCATTTAAATTATTGGGGTAAACTGTATATGGACACCAGCCTGGGGAGTATGAATAAATGCTTGATTTATTCTCTGTGCTTCAGACTGACATTTCCTCAACCTACTTCACATTGGCTCTCTGCATTATAACATAGCTGAGGGGAGATGCTTATCGCAACTTATCTTCAAAGAGCGAGAGTGGGTGGAATAATTGCATCGGGGGTTGTTTTATAATAAATACTTTCTCATCTGTTGGGGCCACAGCATCTTCGGGAAAACGTTGTATGTCATTTTAAATGGGCTCCTTATTTGTCTGCCCCCAGACCCTGCATAGCAATGGAAATGTACCATTTATGTTATGCATTTCTGATATTTCTGCATTTTTGTTAATATTGTTTGTCTTTTATGTTGAAAGGTTGCAAGTCTTTTCCTCCCATGCTTCTAGATCAATTACTTAGCTTAATTTATATACTCCACTTTGTTTTTTTTGTCTTTTTTCAGGTTTTTTGTTTGTTTGTTGGTTTAAACTAATGCACATGTTTTGGATTGCATTGGCTAAATGCAAGGCCATGAGTCCAATTTGTAATACGTGTAGGTCTTTATGGTGCATGTTAGATTATCTTCTTTATTTTTATTTTTTTTATTTTTTTATCTATTGCACATATTATAGGTATGTGTACAACTGTGAAATATCTGATTCAGATTTCTTAATTGGACCTCTATTCAAATCTTTTAAATCTCTATTAAAAACCTAAGACAAGGCAATACTATGCACCAATGAAAAATAATGAATTTAAAAGAATATCTGCAATATTTGTGCTAGTCATAAGGACAGCATTTAGCCATGTTTGGCCATTCATATGCTCAAAATTTCAAGCAGGCAAAAAAGATTATTCAGGCAACATTGTGCAAAATAGGGTTTAATAAAATAAAATCGTATTTAAATAAATATTTGCCATTAACACTTTCATTTCATAGTTACTTTAGACATTCTACTAACTAAAAGTAACTTTGCAACATGTCAACTAGTCATTAGAGTATTAGTAGACTGTCTGCCTAATATCTGCTAACACTTTATTTTAATGTTCCCCAACAGAAAATATACGGACTAACTTTGCAAGTACACTGTAAAAAGTAATACGTTGACTTTACTTAGAAAAGCTGTGGAAACTGATTGCCTCAAAATGTTCAAGTAAATTAGGTCATCATTTTTGACTTGATACTACTCTCTACTACTTTGTAAAGTTAACTTGTGTATTTGTAGAGGTTGCCGTAAAACTTGAGTACAGGTAACTCAATTTCAAAAGTTTAGGTAACTTACAGATTTAAGTTGAGATTTGTAAGCTTAACTCAAACAAAACAGTTCTTTTAACATGACTGCTTGTTCATTTTACTAGAGGGATGTGTGGAAACTGATTGCCTTAAATTTCTCAAGCAAGTTGTACTCAAAATTCTAAGTTGAGAATACAAAGACAGACAACAGATTTGGCAGAACAGTAGAATGTTTATTTGCTCGATAAAACAATATTAATTTGAGACATTACTTAAGGCATGCCCGTCAACTTGGCCTGCCAACAACATTTTAGAAAAATAAAAAAACACATACTGCACTCAAGGAAAAAAAGAAAAAGACAATAAAAAGATTAAGTGAATTAACTTCACAATTCAGTTTTCAGACCATACAAGGCAAATAGAAAAATTAAACATTGAAACCAGACATTCATTTTTCTTGTTTTTCCAGTTACATTATCAATGCAAGTTGCTTTTTACCCCCCTTTTTTAAATTTTACTTTTGCTAAATTGTGACTTCAGAAACAAACATTTGAATAAATGAAATCTAACGGATTTTCAATTTTTCGTCTAGTAATTTGTGCCGTGGGCGGTACCATTAGCACGGGGGTGTGGCCGTGGACTAACTTTACTATTTCATTGATGTAACTGCTTTATGTACACTGCATGCACGTTGAGGAGAAGTTTAAGGGGGCTTTCACACTGGTAGTTTAGTTGGGAACGGGGCACGGTTCGGATGAATAATCGTTAATGTGAACGCTGTCATGCGGACCCGGGTGCGCACTGGGGTACCGAACCCGAGACTACCTGGAGGAGGTGGTCTGAGTTCGGTAGAATGTGGAAGCAACACGGACTCGGGAGCGCTTGTACAGGAAGTAAAATGACCTGCGCATGCGTTTTAGCAGATTATTATGTTTTTAGTTAAATATAACACATGTAAGGGATGATAGTGTTGATGATTTACCTTGGATAAGACGAGCACGAGTGAGCCTGCAGTGTATTTGCGCATAGCACGTAAAATCAGGGAAACAAATTTGGAAATCCACTGTATCCTCAAAAGAATTTGCAAGCAGCAAAAGACCACCTTATGCGACACACAGTAAACATGTGTTGGTCACTCAGCTGCACATAATAGCACCACATTAATAAAAAAACACAATATATTGACCCGCGTTCTGTTTTCTATCATGTGTCGTGAACGTTTGGGATGATGTAATATGCACGCAAACGCACCAAGGTTCGATAGAATCAAGTTGAGTGTGAGACCAACGCTGCGGGGGGAGCCGGGAACAATCGTGCTCGGGCTCGGACCGCAGCAAACGAGCACAGTGTAAAAGCCCCCTTAAAGACGGAACACATAAATAAAGAAAAAAAGCAACTATCCAGTGATAATGTAACTGGAGAAAAAAGAAAATTTTGACCGGAGAAAATGTAAGAATACACCGCAAGGCCAGACGTAGTATTGAAGGAAAATTAAAATTGAGCGAAAGTACATAGGAGGGCGGAGCCAGGCTAGTACAGAACCTTTCCTACTACAGTTCTCTTTAAAATTATCTTCTAATAAAACTCTATTCTAAAACCAATTTAACATCAAGTAAACTTAATATGGAAAAAATATGGATTTTCTTTTCCATTTTCAACAATTGGAAAACACTGAAGTATCTGTAAAACAGTACTGAACTACTTTCTTTAGAGTTCTCTCTATTCACTCAAACTCAAACAAAATAATAGCATCATGGCTATGATCTATTACTGCATCAGGCGATTTTTTCAGTGAATGGATTTTAGGCTTGAGTGACTTGTGGCCAATGGACAAAAATCACTCTCTGTATGAAGTTGAATGTGCTCTTCAGTGCTTCAGTTTAGAGCATAAATTAGTCCAAAGAGCAAACACATTGCTTGTGGAAGATTTTCAAGTTCATCCACAACCACTGTACCTTACAAAATTATTGTCGTTGTTGTGGCATCTTGATGGGGAGTAGAGTATGGCAGGGAGTAGGGTACGGTTGCAGAGTCCTCGGGAATCACTGTTAGAATACCTATTCCAATGTGGGAAATGTCTTCATTATCATCACAGTCCTAAAAATGGGAATAGCATATAACAAAAATGAGGTCAAAGTAAGCCACAAAACCTCTTTTTAAATGGATAATTCACCCAAAAATGAAAATTCATCATCATTTTATATTACATAAAGAAATGAATGAAAAACATTTGAAAGAAAGACAATAGATTTTTTGATAGTTTTAATTTAAATAGCTGGTCTTCAGTTTTATTTGTCTTTTCATGCAGTGGTTTAATATATATGTATTCCTCCCTGCATCCTCTGCGGTGTCATGTTTGAAAAGGCCTTTACATTTAGACATAATACAGTGTTATTAATTTAGTGTAACATTAAATGAGAGTATGTGCTCTTAAAGGGATAGTTCATCCAAAAATATAAATTCTGACATAATTTACTCGCCTTCAAGTTGTTCTAAACCTGCATGTGTTTCTTCTGTTGAACTGAAAAGAAGATATTTCGATGAATGTTGGTAAACCAGACAGTTGAGAGTAGCCTTTGACTTCCATAGTAGTAGGAAAAAATATGTTTGATTACCGACATTCTTCGAAATATCTTCTTTTGTGTTCAGCAGAAGAAAGAAACTCATGCAGGGGGCGAGGCGAGTAAATGATGACAATATTTTTTTTCAGATGAACTATCCCTTTAAGAGCACATACTCTCATTAAAATGTGATACTAAATTAATAACACTGTATTATGTCTAAATGTAAATGCCTTTACAAACAGGACATAGCAGTGGATGCAGGGAGGAATACATACATTAAACCACTGCATGAAAAGACAAATAAAACTGAAATATAAATACTATCAAAAAATCTATTGTCTTTTTTACAAATGTTTTTCAGTCATTTCTTTATGTAATATACAAGGTTACTGTCTTACTGTTGTCTTACTGTCTTTTTTATTTATTTATCTTTCACTTTCTTTTCTCTATCCCATTTCTTCATTTCAGTGCCCTGACTGTTTTTCTTGCCTTCATAACTTGTCTTGCCATAACTCAAAACTGTTTGAAGAACAGTTTGCCTGTTAAATAAGAATCACATCAGAAAAGAAAATACTTACAAAACATGTCTAGTAAAAATCGATGGGGTCCTCCCCGAAGAGGAGTGGCCATGAAGAACGGCCATTGTCCCGCATTGATGTTGGATTTCTGCAAAGTTATAAAAATGTATATTGAATATAGCACTCATGACACTAACACAACACAGAGTAAACAACAACAGCAAAAGCAACATTCATTTTGCTATCGAAAAATAATTGTTATATGTCGAGGAGCTTACGTCATTTTCAATCTGCAGCAGAATCTTCTTACTTTGGAGCCAATGTCTCTACCTTTAGCCCTTAAGATATCGATGTAACGTGAAGTGAATCTGTCCAGTTCTCAAAAGAACTCAGTTTGCAGGTTTTGCCAGATACAGGACTAAACTCTGCCAGGATATACAAAAATAAAGTAGGACAAACTGACATTAAGCAATCACTTTTCACTGAAATGTCCAAGTATGAATTAAACATCAAAAGTGGTTAATGATCAATTAAAATTTGCTTTGAAAATGTTAAAGATTAAATGAAATAGGAAACCAATAAAGACAAGAATATTTACTCACCTGACTCTGTGTTAAGAGGGCTGGCCACCTTTCCATTTTGTGTATTCTTCTTCACAGCAGGCTTCTTCTCTATCAATTTCTTTCTACGCAAGGCAAATGTAGAATTCATGTTCCACTGCATGAATTTAAGTCCCCAAAATAAGCATACACAAAATAAAGACAAAATAAGTTAATAATTGCTTGTTAGTTACACGTAACTTAATCAATGCATCATGTTGTTCATTTCCATGTGAAAGACACGTGAGCATCGAACGTTCTAGAAAGAATGTTCGCGAAGTAACATATAGGCCGCAGTTTTTTACATAATATTAATGATAACCACGAACTTACAACCGATTAAAATAGCTTACAAACTGTAAGTTAACAGTTACATAAAAACAGTGTTTAGTAAAAATGGATTTTTGCAACCTAAGTTAACTTAGCTAGTAAGCCACTGGTCTCAACTTTTCCTCTTACTGCACAATGAGCAAATTAAATTATGTTTAAGTTAAGATTATATACGCAATACAATGACATTTAGGTTTATAAATAGTTGTTAAAGAGCATACCTAGTTTTGCTGCCGCATCCCGAACACGAACTGAAGATCTTCGTCGTCGATGTCGTCGTCTTATTTTCAAACCCAAACCGTCTCAAATAATTGCGCTTGCGCATGCGCGAGACGAAAATGCATTTAAGAAATTAAGAGTAGCAGTTTCGTCTGATGCTGAAACTTAACCAACGGTCAGTAAATATATCAAGCTCTGTTAATAAACATATTATGGGTTGTGAAGCAGCAGCAGCTGATGGGCTTGCTATAAGCTTTAATCTATCTAGTTTCCCATATTTTAGCGCAAAGGAAAAAAAGATTCAGAACACATAATAAATGAATAAATACACATGTACAGTACACGTGTATATATATATATATATATATATATATATATATATAATTTATTTAAAATAAATGTATTTAAAATGAAAATAAAAACTATATATATATATATATATATATATATATTTGTTTTTATTTTCATTTTAAATACATTTATTTATTTTAAATAAATTATATATATTAAAATTATATATATTTTAAAATAATATAATTTATTTAAAATAAATACATGTATTTAAAATGAAAATAAAAACAAATATATACATATATATATATATTAAAATTATATATATATTAAAATAATATAATTTAAAATAAATAAATGTATTTAAAATTAAAATTAAAACATATATATATATATATATATATATATATATATTTGTTTTAATTTTAATTTTAATATGTATATAGCTATTATCAACTTAACAACCATTGCGCGTTTACTAAAATTTTATTAATTTCATTATTATTATTATGCAAATTTTGTGCTTAAGAAATTTGCAACATGCCTTTAGTGCAATACACTTAACAATCTTAAGTACAATGTACTAGATTTGTTTAGTTTAACTATTGCATCCACCTAAAAGTTCACATTACACAGTCTAATCAAGTCAAATCAACTAATTTTCCAAAGTAAGTTAAATTCACTAGTTTTTCTTAAGTAGATTCAGCAATTACTTTTTACAGTGTACATGTCAGCTTATTCTACTAACAGTCTATTAATACTCTAACGAGTAGTTGCAAATTAATACAAGTTTGTTGACCTAGTTGCAAAGTTACTTACAGTTGGTAAATGTCTAAAGTGGACTATCGAAATAAAGTGTAACCATCTTTGCTTTTGAAACCAGTTCTTACTGCTATAGAGTAAAAAAAAAATATATATATATATAGCTCAGGGGCTAGAGCTCCAGTTAATGTGTATGTATTAACCTGTTTTTTTTTTTTTTGTATATCTCTCTCTTTTTTCCTTTCCTCAGATCTCCCAGAACCTGGGCAAGATATACAGTGAGATGATATTCGTCAACGGATTCGTGCACTGCGATCCTCACCCCGGCAACGTGCTGGTGCGAAAGTGTCCTGAAAGCAATAAGACGGAAATTGTGTTACTCGATCACGGCCTGTATCAGGTAAGACATCGGCCGAGGCCGCCACAGACTCGACAGAGAAGCAAATTCATCACATATTACACCCCATTATTCACCCGCTGGCTCCCAGGTCAGCTGCGCACTCAGGCCTGTATTTGCTGCAGCAGACTAAAAGCATTTCATTTAAGTGGCCCTGAAGCTCCAGTGTGTTTTAGGAACTACACATTTCCACCTCCCAATTATTACAAGCAGATGCAAACACGCCAATACACACACTCCTGCAGCTCACTGAATAAATCCACAATAAATCTGTGGAGATAATATGGTGATAAACATGAAAAAGGCATTGTAGCAATGACATTTGGTTGCTTTGTCCAAAACAATAATTCATGGCATGTCGTGTTAAATTTGTTGCAAGCCATGGGTTGTGTGTGTCTATGTTAATTAATTGGAGGGGCAAAATGGTGCAGTCCTAGTGGTATTCCAGTTGTTTGTCTCAGTGAGGGATGTGCTGGGCTTTAGTTTAACCCGAAACAGTTAATGAGGCCCACAAGATTACATGTTAGCAACTATTAAAGTACCGTTATCTTTTTCTGTAATACTAACAACACAATGAGAGACAAGTTTCCATTTACTCAACTAAGACTCTTTAGATGGATTAGTTAACTCTTTCCCTGCCATTGACGGAATTTTCCGGCTTTCCGTGTTTTCACTGTTATATGTTAGGGGGCGCTATTACACATCTTCTTGAAAGAGCACTGAATCTCCTGATTAAAACACATGTGAAGAAGAAGCAGAAACAAGCGATAGCATGTAATTATATGCTTATTTAAATTTAAAATAACGCGCTCATCAACATTCAACAGCATATAAATCAAAACTGCCTAAAGTTACTGAATGAAATGAAATCTACTTCATCTATGTTTTGATCATTGTTCTGAATCTGGATGTAGTCTTTGAAAAAAAAACTGATTTTCTCAGCTTTTTGCTTAAAATGTCACTTTTTTATGAAACTTACCCACATTTAAGTGTTGATAAAAAAAAGAATGCATGAAGCTAGAATAAAACGTTTTTTGTTTTTGTTTTTTGTTTTTACAAGCAGAGTGTCTGTTCTTTCTTTTGATATATTGCATGTTCAGATATTCATACAAATATTCTGGGGGCATGAAATTCTTGTGAAATTGATCCAAAACGCTGGCAGGGAAAGAGTTAATTGGTGTTTGTGATTTATTTATTTTTTTATATTTTTTATAATTTTTTTACATTTTAAGTGTACCATTCAAAAGTTTCGGGTCCGAAAAAATAATAGGAAAAAAATTATACTTTTATTCAGAAAGATTCATTAGATTAGATAAAATGTTACAAAAGGTATGTACTTTAAATAATTGTTGTCCTTTTGATCTTTTTTATCATCATAAAATCATTTTTTATGGTTTTCACAAATACATTAAGCAGCACTGTTTACAACAGCATTAGTAAACAATAATAAATGTTTCTTAAGCAGTAAATCAGCATATTATAATTATTTCTGAAGGATCATGTGACACTGAAGACTAATGATGCTGAAAATTCAGCTTTGAATAAATTACATATATTGAAAATATATTCAAATAGAAAACAGTTTTTAGTGGTAATACAATTTCGCAATGACTGTTTTTACTGTGTTTTTGATCAAATAAATCCAGACTTGGTGAGCAAGAGTTTGTTTGAACATCTCAACCCAGCCTGATTTAAAAAAAAAAAAAAAAAACGTTTTTTTTAGCTCAACCAATACATTGAATTTGAAGCAGGAACATCTTTTTGGGTTAAAGAATCCAGTTTGAAAACATTCGTTAATTTTATGATTTCGTTTGGTGGCTCTAGTAGTGTAGAAATAACTTTTCCTTTTAAGCTTCTATTGCGTTTGTTTAAAAAACTCAAACACTAACAGAACAAATTGTGTCTCTGTCCAAGGTGCTGAACCAGGACTTCAGGCTGGACTACTGCAGGCTGTGGCAGAGTTTGATAAAGGGAGACTTGAAAGGCATAGAGCGTTACAGTAAGCGTCTGGGCACAGGGGATCTCTACCCTCTGTTTGCTTGTGTCCTCACCGCCCGCTCATGGACATCAGTTAATGCTGGCATTAGCCAGACGCCTGTCACTCAATCTGAGGTAATAATCTCTAAGCATTACTTTTATTTTGCATAATACAAGGGTGTTTTGATCAAAGTTTGGACACACCTACTCATCCTTTATTGATACTATTTTCCACATGCAATAACACAAAAAAAACCCTTTAATTTTAACTTCATCCAAGTTTTGCTGCGGTGTTTTTTAACCCGCTGGACACTGTTTGTCCTTTACTACATCCAATTCATCCATGCATACACTGTAAGTGGCAGTCTGCCATTGTTATCTTAAAGAGCTATTTATACCTGATTTAACCCATAAGAATAGTTGTTTTTTTGGTATAAAGTGATGTTAAATAATGTTTTTGGACTTTAATAAAACCAGTTAATTTACGTAGATGTTACCATTTTTTCAGTGATCCATTTATACAAAGGCATAACTTATATTTGCGTACAAAACAAATTTGTAGCACTTCAGCATAATCGTTTAAACTTCATATGGTTTTTAAGGTAATGAGGAACATAGGTGCAGTATCTAAACTTTTTACTGGTAGTGTATTTTTGTTTTTAATCTTTTTTTCAGGGTCAAATGCAAACAGTTGCTACATTTGCTCGGATGTAGTGGTAAGTTAGCATTATAACCAGGGAGCAATAACCTCTCCTTCTGCAGGAAATAAAAACAAAACTAAAAAACTGGGTAAATTGAGGTTGTGAAAACTGAGGTGTTTAATGCCTTACAGTTGTTAGTGACCACAATAACACCTGTTGACCACATTACAGAACAATGCTCACCTGTCCTCTCATCAAAACTGAATAACTACAGTAGCTGTCCAGGTGACTGGCCTGGTGTCCAGAGGAGTGCAGTGTGGCCGTGGTAAAGGGTTTTTGAAAGCCAGGCCTGGCCGGAGTTGGCCTCTGTGGGGGACGTTTGGCCATCTGGAGGGTGTCAGGGACATTTATTTATACTTTTATTACATAACCTTTTACAGGACTTAAAAGAGTTTGGGCTGTACACGCATATTATAACACAGCATCCGATTTTTAGGAGTCTTCGCTAACAATATTTGTTACCAGCTTTCTGAAGAATTAAAGCTATCTTATTATTACGGGCCTAATATTTAAAGAGTAATATTAACAACTTACATTTTATAAAGCTTTAAGCATCATATAACACTTTTTAATATATTTAATAGTTTGTTTTGTTTATACTAATATTTATAATAAGTACTTTTTCTATATATAACTACTTTAATGAGCTCATTGTTTCTGCCTTAAATTAATACATTGTTTAAATTAATACATTATTAGCTAACTGTTATTTTTATATGTAAATTTCTGAAATACATAACTTGCAAACAGTCTCCTCTGATCACTCTAAATTGTAATGTAGACATGCATTTTCTGTAAAGCTGCTTTGAAAAAATATGTATTGTGTAAAGCACTCTATAAATAAATGTGAATTGTGTGTATATATATATATATATATAGTACTATAACAAGTATATACATTTTTTATAGTACTAAATATTAATAATAATTTCTTAGTATTTTTACTCAGTTTAAACAGTTTACAGATTAGCACTAAGCCGTTCAAATTGTATTTATTAACATTAGTTAATGTATTAACCAACATGAACTAACAATGAGCAATACATTTGTCACTGTATTTATTCATCTTTGTTAAAGTTGGTTAATAAAAATCAAGCTGTTCATTGTTTGCTCATGTTAGTTTACAGTGCATTAACTAATTTTGACAAATATAACTTTTGATTTTAATAATGTATTAGTAAATGTTGAAATGAACATTAACAAAGATAAATCAATGCTGTAGAAGTGCAGTTCATTATAAGTTCATGTTAATGTAGTTAACTAATACAACATTACCAGCTTAAATTGTGTATTATTATACAAATACTGAATACTTTCTGACGTAATATGCTTAGTCAACTTTAAGTAAGCCATTGAAATGAATTTATATGAATATTTCTCGAACAGGATATGATAAGAGCGTTTGACACCGTCAGATATACTTGACTATTAGCTGATTTGCTGCTTGCTTGTTTTCTGATCCTCATCATTTTCAGCGCTCCACTTAGTCATGTCAGCATGTGGCATTTGAGTGCCCTTTCCTGCAGGTGGCTTTTCTTTGTGGATTAATTACCCTGAAGCCTTTGCGAGGATAATTATGGCCCGGTCCATGGCCACTCATGTTGGGTGTGCTTTTTTAGCGGGGTGTAGTACCTCTTCCCTTCTCTCTCTACCCCTCTGAAAGAGTCTGATTCTCCAAGCCGTGCAAAAGTCTCAGCAGCCATTCCTCCCTCCAACATCATCAAATTACCACAATGTTTTGAAGTAGTCTGGTCTGCCATAATTACAGGCCGTTATAAAGGCGGATTTCACATGTACAGCTGTGGCATTTGCAGAAAGGGAGGCTGTCTCATCTGCATAAGAAAGGAGAGATAAGAACATATTGTATTGCCAGTAGAGAATAATGGGCGGTAAAAACTACAACAACAGAGCTTCATGCTTTATGGTCCAGAAGAGAAGATAAAGAATTCTTGAGTTTATATATATATATATAAAGAACACTTTATGCAAGGGTTTTGTTGAGGATTCAGGTTGTGAAATCACACTGCAGCAAAACCACAACCATTTGTCAAGTACACATTAATGATTATGCCAGGTCAAATTATCATAACTACATTTACGCTACTATTCAGAAGTTTGGGGCTAGCACGATTTTATGATTTTCACGAATTAATACTTTTATTCAGCAATGATGCATTAAATTTAACTAAAGTGACAGATTTTGTTTTTGTCATTATGCAAAAGCCTTTCCCATTTCAGTAACACTTTACAATAAGATGTTATTTATTTGATGTTTATTATGAATTGTTAATGAATTAACATGAACTAACAATGAGCAATATTCTTATTGCATTTGTTAACCTTTGTTAATGTTATTGAATAAAAATGTGTATTAGTTCACAGTGCATTAAACAAATGTGAACACATACAACTTTTTATAATATATTAGTAGATGTTGAGATTAGCATTGATTACACTGTAAAAAAAAAAAAATATATATATATATATATATATATATATATATATATATATATATATATATATATATATGTTGTTTTTAGAAATAAAACTGGCTGTGGTTGCCAGAATAATTATGTTAAAAAAACACATTTACAGAACAATCTGTAAAATCTACAATTTACAACTAATTAAAAGAAGAAGAAAAAACGGTAAACCCAACAGGCCTTTTCTGCTGAAATAGTTGCTGAACCATGTTGCTACTAAAATCTGTTTTGTACTTTTAAATATATAGACATTCACCATAATATGACTAGTGGTAGAGAGAAAACCACACAATGAATCAAACTTCAAGCATTTTTTCCACAAGCAGAGGTAAATACTAATATATAAGGCGCACAGAGTGATGCACTCAAATAAAAAACACTTTCATGCTAATACATATGACACTCAAATACAATAAACATTCAACAACTTATTTAACAACATAAAATGTAACATAAGACCCACATAACGGATAAGAAAACATGATTATTAAATTAAAAACCATCAAATGTTAAGTCACACAGGGAATTGTGGGAATGTCCGTTTTTCCACTGTAAATTATAAGTTGATTTGTTCTTTTTACTGTAAAATGACACAAAATGTAAGGTTAGAATGTTCTAATCTATATAGAGTTTTTCTCTGTATATAATATGGGAACTTACTGTTAACCTATTAACATGTTTTTACAGTCTATTATAGTTAAAATTACAATAATTTTTTTACAGTGTAAAATGAATAAATACTGTAGAACCATTGTTCATTGTTAGTTCATGTTGTTAAATAATGAAATGAAACCTTATTGTAAAGTGTTACCACTATTTCAAATCAATGCTGCTCTTTTAAAAATTGTATTAATCAAAGAATCCTGAAAAAAAAATCACTTTCCGCAAAAAATATTTAGCAGCACAACTGTTTTCAACATTGATAATAGTAATATTTTTTTTTTCTTGATCAGCATATTAGAATGCTTTCTGAAGGATCTTGTGACACTGAAGCCTGGAGAAATGGTAATGGAGTAATGAAAATACAGCTTTGCCATCACAGGTGTAAATTACATGTATTCAAATATATATATATATATCATAATATTTCTGTTTTTACTGTATTATTGATGATAAATGCAGCCTTGGTGAGCATAAGAGACTTCTTTCAAATATATATAAAAAAATCAAACCCCAAAGCGTTAAACGGTAGTGTGTATTTATTTGTTTGGCAGACCAACGTGATTTTTATCAGCTTTCCATATCAAACCACAACCACATTAGTGCCATGCTGAGTTGAGCTACCGGAATGCTGATTTAGTAGTTTAAGGATTTGCAACCTTTTTGACATCAAGTGCTATTTTTCCTTTTCCTTTTTAACTCCCCTTTTTAATTGTTAATTAATTCTGCAGTGTTAATGGCTGGACTCTATCTCCCAGCATGCACCACGGCATGAATAAATCATGCAAATTACTCCATCATTGTTGAGTGTTTTTGCTCTGCTGTTGTTCCATTTGAATTACGTGTCATGTGGTGACAACTTAGCATGCCCTTCTTCTCTTAATGATATGTTTTGGAGTGTTACCATTGTTGTTTTGTGTGTTAGGGAGTGTAACGGGCCTAAAGACATGCTCAAGAACATATTTGCTGTTGAGGTTTATTGAGTCTTGGATAGCGGTCCGCATGGGCATGGCTCATCTCACAGGTCAGAGTGAACAGATGCAAACACACACCTCACACCTGCCTCATCTAATACTCCGTTACCGTCCACTGACTGCAACTCGACTGCTTCCACACTGTTATTTACAAATGTATGAGTTACATGTATTTTGCAAATAGTCCACTTCCTTAAAAACAATGTTAACACTTCACAATAAGGTTCCATTAGTTAACGTTAGTTTAGCTAACATTAAAGGGTTAATGTCACCCAAAAATAAATATTCTTTCTTTATTACTCACCCTCATGTCGTTCCAAACCCGTAAGATTTTTGTTCATCTTCGGAACATGATGGTATTTTTAATGAAATCTGAGAGTCCCTCCATTGACAGTCTACGCAACTACCACTTTCAAGCTACAGAAAGGTAGTGAAGAGATTATTAAAACAATCAATGTGTCTCCAGTGGTTTAACCTCAGTTCTGTGAAGTGACACGAGTGCTTTGTTTGCACAAAGAAACTTAATTAACCACTTTATTTTAAAAATATGAATCTACAATGCACGTTCACGCAACAACGTCTGCTCTCGCGTCAACACAACACCAATGCGTCGCAACACCACAGCACCAATTTGTTTTTGTAAGAAGAGTTCCAAGGCAACTCTAATAAACTGAATGACTTCTTTACATTTTATCATAGACTTTAGCATAGAAAAGAATATTTGTTGTGAGTACTTGCACAGATTTTGATTGACAGGAAGGTGACGTGTTAGCATTTTTGGCTGGATGGACATCTCTGCACAAAAATAAATGTTGTTGTAATATTAGACTCGAGTGTTTTGAACCCATTTCATTTCTTGCTCTAGATATGTGCATGGCCACAGTTATCAATTTTCTCAAGAGGCTGGATGTCAGTGTTTTCAGAAGTTTTATTTGGTATTTGTTGATTTTGAGTTGTTGTTTTGACAACATGAGTAGAACAGAACATTTTATTTTCTAAGGAGGATAATATATGGTTGTGTGTGTGCACTTATTTTGTTGTACCTTTGTAGGTGGTATTTTTTGAAAATTGAATGCATATATGGCATATATGGAAACATTTTAAGGTGTGTTCACACTGACAGTGATTTGCAGCAACCAGAAGTGATTTTAAAAATGATTCGCCGAATTAATGCAGCTCGTAGGAACCCCTTCTATAAATCTTTATTGAAGTTTGAAAGCTTTAGTAGGAATTCATTGTCAGATTTTTCATTTTTAGTCCCTTATTCCATTTCTAGTGGTGCAGAGTTAACGTAATTAACATTGAAATAATGTTACATGTATATGTTTGTGTGTGAGCTGGTGTTTAGGTAACAGTGCTTTGCGCTCTCTCGTTGTGTGATTGAGATCACACGTGCCCTCCTGACTGTCTGAAGGACTCTCTGTATCTAATAAACACTGTGTCCAGTGCAGTGTGTTTCCTATTCACAGCCAGCTGGCTTTGTACAGGGTTATCAATATTAATGGAGTCGTCTCTACAGAAACCAGCGGAAGCATCAGAGAAGCTCCTCTCTGGCAATCTAACACTGAATAGAGATGCACTTGCATTAAATCAGTAAACTGAATAATATCAATGCACTATGAATTTTTTGTTTTCTATGAATCCAGCTCGTTGTTGATCAGTTAATTAAATTAATTGCTTTGATATCTCAAATCAGCATATTAGAATGGTTTCTGAAGGTTCATGTTAAAGACTGGAGTAATGGTTGATGAAAATTCAGCGTTGCATCACAGGAATACATTATATTTTAAATGGTATTAAAATAGAAAACCATTGTAATAATATTTCACAATATTACATTTTTTTCTGTATTTTTGGTCAAATAAATGTAGGCTTGATGAGCATAAGAGACATGATATGTGTGATTAATATATGCGTATGTGTTGACCTTTTTTATTTATTACAATTCTTTTTCAATTTCATTTTCATTTTAGCATATTAGATTTGATGTGCCTCATCATGTTTTACTGAAGTATATATATTTTAATAATTAAATTATCTTCCATAGTTATATTAAAACTATAATTTCTTATATAAATATAACAAAATATACAGTACAGTTTAAACGTTTTAGATCAGTAAGATTTTTTTTAAAATGTTTTTGACTTTTGCAGAAAAAAAACAGTAATATTATGACATTTTTACTATTTGAATTTAATATAACTCTTTTCTATTTGGATATAGTTTAAAATACCTTTTTTTTCCTGTGTTGACAGCAGAATTTTCATCATAATTAGTCTTCAGTGTCACATGATCCTAATAAAATATATGAAAACAAACTGAAATGAATTTATATTTCAGTAAATAAATTTGTGGCTTCTTTTCATTGTTTAGGACAGCTCATCCATTAAAAAATGACGACTTAGTTTTGTAAATAAATTCATATGTACGCACAATTTATATTTGTCTACACTAATTTTAAGCATACGTTTTAAGATTGAAAAGTTTTTAAGATCATGACAAACCTAAATTTAGTCAAGTGTGTCCAGACTGTTGTCTATATAACCAACAATATTAGATCAATACCAAAAAACACCACTTCTTTTTTTCAGCTCTGTTGTTTCCCTCTTGACAGCAACATTCATTCCGACAGTCCACATGAAAACACACACACACACACACACACACACACACACACACACACACACACACACACACACACACACACACACACACACACACACACACACACACACACACACAGAGAGAAAGGCAAAACTCAACCAGAGCTACAGGTTTCTGTATTTGAAGTGCAGTAAAGGCAAAACCACTCAAACATTTTGATAAACACACACCATTAGTGTTGCAAGTGAAGTGGAGTGCTGGTCAATATGGGCCTGCCCCCTCATTAGAGAGCACGCGCTCCTCATCTGCCAGACCTCCACAGATAAAAGCCTTCTCTCTCTCTTTCTCTCCATCAGCTTCTCATAGGTCTGCCTCGGCAATTACCTTCTACCCAGCACCACCACAGCCCTATTAGCCCTCTGTACAACTAGAGACATGTTCTATTCCAGCATGTTGTACCTACAATATGCTGTTATCCATTCACTGTCTATATTTTTTATTTTTTTAAAGAAATATCTTATGCTGCCCAAGGCTGCATTTAGTTGATCAAAAATACACTGTAAAAAATTCTAACCTCCCCAACTCAAAATTTTCCAGTGACTAGTGACATCAAAATTTTTCATTTGGCCCAAGTGAAATTCTGCAAATTTATCAAATTAAATTAGCAGAATTTCACTTGGGCCAATTCAAAAATTTAGATGTGACTAGTCACTAGAAAAGTTTGAGTTGGGGAGGTTAGACATTTTTTACAGTGTTGTACAGAATTTAATTAATTCCTGTGATTTTTAAAGCTAAATTTTTAGCATCATTACTCCAGTCTTTAGTGTCACATGATCCTTCAGAAATCATTCTAATATGATTTGGTGCTCAGGAAACTTTTGTTATTATTGTAAACAGTTGTGCTGCTTAATTTTTTTTTTCAGTAACCTTTTGATAAATAAAAAGTTGGTGGATGTTAACAAAGTATTTTTAGCTTAAAGCAACACCAAGTAGTTTTTCAACCTTCATAATATATTTCCAAGACCCTCGTGATGGTACATCGACTTACTATAGGTTGAATGTCGTCTGCCATAGCGTGACGGGGTCTGTATCGCTTTTACTGGCACCACGGAACTTCGGGGTTCGGGTAGTAACCCGAGCACAAAAAGAACTACAATATTCGACTGCTTTACGGCATACCTCACTTCCCCCTTCCACTTCCTCAAATTCGGACGCGAGAGCCCAAATAGCGTTTGTTTGCCGGCTGGTATAGCGTCTGTATGTTGTTGTCATGGCCGAAGCTAAACCGTAGGAGGCAAAGGTTTTGTCGGAGACTAGGAAGAGAAAAGGGGAGAGTGATAAAATCAAAGGCCGGACGAGGATCAATATTGGTCCAGCGTTCGTTCGCTGGCGTGATAAAGGTGGAGGAGGGGTGCCCGACCGATGCTGACTCGGCCGTCATGCTGTCGGACTAGTAATAGCTACATGATTAGACGGACAAAATCATTTTTAGGATAACTATCCTAATGACTGCAGGCTGATAGTCATGTTTGTATATTTATTTATTTTTCTGATGAAAGTGTATTGCCTCAGGCTATAATGCAAATCGATTTTTCAAATTGGCAGATTCATCTATGGTTGCTTGATTATTATAATATTGACGATATGGTTATTACCTACCACACAAACATTAAATTGAATTAGCATATTATCTATTATGTAAAACAGTAGCCAATAGGCTAACGTTACTATAGTGACGCTGGCTTGTAAACGTGAGCTACGTGATCTTTTGGCGTTTGAAAAAAATAAAACCCATGAAATTATATTCATATGACTTGCTGACATATGCTACTGTACCTGGGATGAATACAGTTCATACGCAACGCAGGCAGTCTGAACCCAGGACGAGAGAACTCCTTCTGCAGAGTTCGGGGGTATCCGGCTTGTCAACAAATGCACGTATATCCCCTGGTGTAACCATGACAGATTTTGCGACAGTAGTCGAAGACAATATTATTTCCTAACTGTAGGGGGACCCCGAGAGCAAAAGCTACATGGTGTTACTTTAAAGTCACCCTGTAGTCAATAATTGTATCCCTTAAAACTCATCTTTGATTACCAAAATGACATATTTAAAAAAAAATCATGTGAAAAATTGGCTTCAATGTAACTTACTGCCTTATTTAGTATACACGGTTCTATGAATATGCAAATTAGCCCCGCCTCCACTCACTCGCACCAGCTCAGAGATCCACTCGATCGCACATTGACTTGAAGGTAGTTTGTGACATCAGAAACACTAGCGATTTTTAACCACGTCTTTTGTTCACTGAAGTTTTAAGTAGAGAAAATACTCAGCAATGACTTATGAATATGTATATGGTTTGAATAAGCATATTAAAAACACCACATAGACATATAAACACCATTAAAAGCTTGATTTTCAAGTAAATTTTCAAGTATCTTTATCAGAGTATTTTAAAGAATACTTCTACTTCACTACATTCTAAAGCATAATATCGTACTTTTTACTCCACTACATTTCATAAAAACATCACTGCTTTCTCTCTCTCTCTCTCTCTCTCTCTCTCTCTCTCTCTCTCTCTCTCTCTCTCTCTCTCTCTCTCTCTCTCTCTCTCTCTCTCTCTCTCTCTCTCTCTCTCTCTCTCTCTCTTTAGTGCACGCTACTAAAACATTATATATTTACAGCTACTAAAATGTAAACTGACATATGAAAAACTTTACAGGTGTAGATGTTTACAAATAAATATTTGTTTGTAAAATAGCAAAATTATAATAGTTGAATGCAACTAATTATAAAGAATAACAATACTTTACTTTTAATATTTTTTTTCTCCGTTTCAAAACATCCAAACTGGAATAAATTTAGCTAGACTGTGTTTTTGACACCATGTGTTAGAACTATAAATGTACCTAAAAATACTGGGATCAGATTCATATATGACACCGATGTGCATTTTTTAATATCATACTTTTCATTTTTTTTTACTTGTTGCAGTCTAATTACATGCCTGATTAGACAGAGCATAATCATCTTCGGGGCCGCAGCCAAATGAACTGGAGTTTCTCTCAGGGATGGCAGAACGACTTGGCTACGAAATATGCTCTAAATCCTAATCTTGCAATCCACTGAACGGAACTGTATTCCATTTTGTTTGTTTTGCCGTGAAACAGGAACAAACATCAAGAACATTAGTGCCGAAATTGAAATGAATGCAATTTACATTCATTGTGCTGGAGAAATGCTCGCTTTGTGGATGAATTGAGAGCCGCAATCACTGCTGGAGAAAGACGACGACAAGGAGGGCGGGTGAAGAGAAAGCAGAGATATGGAGAACATGCGAGCAAGAGACATAGCCTGTCAATAGATCATAAATATGGGCAGAAAAGTGCTAAATAACAATAATATCAAGGAAGAGTGGCAAACACCAGGGAGTGAAGGAGTTAAAGGGTTAGTTCAACCAAAAATGAACATCCCAAAAATTCTGCCATGAATTACTCACCCACCCTCATGTCGTTCCAAACCCGTAAGACATTCGTTCATCTTCAGAACACAAACTAAGATATTTTTTAGATGAACTGCGAGAGGTTTCTGAACCAGCCATAGGCAGCAACGTCATTGCAACTTTCAAGGCTCATATAGATTTTTTTTTTTTTATAAAAAAGGTTTTGTGATACGTGAAGCATTTGTCTGTATGTAAACACGAAGTTTACCGCATGAATGCGGTCGGATGGTTTTACCCAGTAAGGTGAAACAAAGAAAATCTCCATTGAACCGGTCTCCTCCGGCAGATGAAGAGAGGCCTTCTCTGCAAACACTTCTGTCTCCAGAGGTTTCTCCTCAGTCCTATAATCAAAGGTTTTTTTGTGTGTTTTTTTGTTAGCTTTTGGTCTGTTATCTGAAATTGGGTTTATGCTAAAATGGAAAAGTAACTACTGAGCTTTGAACCAAAGAATGCTAAGTGAAAACGAAGACCCAGAGGGCATCTAGGGCAGTGAATTTGAGTGCACTACCTGCTTACCATGTCTGCCTGGCATTACACTGCTTGCCTGTCTGTATCAGTCTAATGGTAGTTTATTGTTATTACAAATTTTGATTTTAAATTTGTATTATGAAGGTTACTATTATTAGTATTTTTATAAATAACAATAATAATAATACATTTGCATAATTATATATTTTTTTAATGTTCAAGAAAGGAATTATTCTATTTATTACTTTTTTTGTAGCCATTTTTGTAGAATGAGGGATGAGTTCTGTGTGATGGAAAATGTGTGTGACAAAGCTGACCCTCTCAGATGTTGTGGAGAACGTGGAATTGAACATAATAGCTTTGACCTTTAAACTTCTCAGAAATGATATGAGTGCTTAAATGAGAGTTCTTAAAGCACTGCATTGTTCATACAGTATGTGTCTTTTGTGACACTCTTCATCTTAAAATGGATTGTTTTGTCTAACTGACTTTTCAGTTCTTGAAACCAGATAAAAGTGCTATTTAGAATGTGAAACAATGTGGTTTCCTTGAAGTCTGCAGGTTGTAGTGTGTGACTGAAGCTCAGGACATCATAGAGTTCTGAAATTTGGAAGGTCACTTGTTTAAACACGCATACACTATCAGTCAAAAGACTTTGTATTTCTTTGTAAGAAGTTGTATTTCTTAATAAATAGTCATGTTCATTAGATTTTTTAAGAAATTCAAAAAATATATATTATGTTTGTTATTTATCTTACTATGTTTTATGGTTATTTTTCCAACTGTACAACACATTTCATTTGTACAAATGTACAACGCTTACTTCATTCAAACATTAAATTAAGTGTTTAGATGGAAAAGTCATGAGAATCATATATTCAATGTATTCATTAATTCAATATTTTTTACCAAAGCTGAAGAAAAATCGGATGGATGGATGGATATTTTTTACTATATTTAAAATATATATTCTATATTTTAAAACCCACTGAGGCATATTTTTTTGCATACAATTTAGTGTTGTTGTTTTACTGTGTGTGTACTGTATGCATGTACGTAGAAAGAAATATATGCATTGTAATTTTTAGTAAATAATAAAAAATACTACATTTTAGTTATATATGTCTATGTATACTAAATGGCTCTGCCTTTTTGTATATAATTTAATGTAGTTTTATTTAACTGTCTTTTTCTTTTTTAAATTGGTACTCAGTTAAACTCCCGTTGGCAAGAGCATCCCCTTATTACCCCCTGCTAAATCTGCTCAGTTAGCGTAGAGCCCTGAAAGGCCTGTATGTGAATAATGAATTGGGAGGCAGGAAGAATATCCTCCCTCCTGTGTAATTGCTTTTGTGTTTGTCCCAGGGGAGAGCTTTTTTTGGGCTGTTCATAGCGCTGTCCTCACTGATCAGCCCCATGTCTCATAATGTCTGCCCCGGAGCTGCATATAGTTGGGGGAGAGACTGTTCGGCCTATTTGCCATACAAACCGCTAGCATGTCCATCCCCCCTGTGGTCAGCTGTTTTTCCCTGTCCATCAGAGAAGAGCAGAGAATATAGTATGTAAACAGCAGGGTCAGTTTTGAAAGTCTGTATCCCTACAATCCCTAATATCCCTACCTAACTGGCCAAAAGAGAAAGAGCGAGGGGAAAAAAAAGGGAAAACTTGAGCTTGTTTTATTTTGGGCCTCTATTTCTGAAGTTTCCTTCAGTACCCAATGCTGAGCCTCGGGCTTTGTGACAGGGGCACACACTCAGCTAAAAGAAAGAACTTAAGCTGTCCTCTGAGTGGCTCTGGCCTTTTTATTTTGCGGACAGCTGTGGAAAGTTGGGTTGTCCTGGTGTGGCTTACTGTCAGAAGGCTGAGCTCTAAATAGTTCTCCGTCCAGTGAGCTTGTTAAGTAGTTAAATCAATTCTGATGTGTAAAGAATTTAATAGTTACTGTCCTAACCACCCATCATGCACACAGTCCCATAAATCTCGACTACTACTAACCCATCTGACGTTATTAACCGCCGCAGCTCTCGTAAACATGCATTTACAGCACCGTACTGGAATACTTTCTCAGTGGATGAGTGAGTAAAGACTTGACATTTGCATTCCCTTTACAGTAGACACAGTTTCTCTTTGCATCTGTGCAGTCGGGTAGTCACAGTGAAATCAAATCATAACCTAGACATTTTTCGTAGTGGTTTTCTTAGTATTAACACTTGAAAGGTCTCAGGTGTGTTGTCTTATTGTGGAACCAATTCACTCCAAATTAGAGTACTTACACCTCGACTCTCTTCAAACTTTCAAGTCATTTCGGCTTTTTTTAACCTGTAAAGCAGTGGTTCCCAAACTTTTTAGCGGCATACCCCCTGAGGCATTTAACATCCTTCTGAGCACCTTAGAAGTCTTAGACTACAATCACTCCTTTTCCATTAGGGGACAATATTTGCTAGCCTGGTTCTACCAGACTCTCGTACATTTCATTTGTACTGAGAGTCTGGCCTCTCTCCATTGACAAGCGTTAACTTCCTTGAAGGCGAGTACTCTGTTGAAGTTTAAAACTATTGGATCTGCCCAGAGCCACTCTGGATCTGCCATAACCAATCGCTAACGTTTGGTCGTGACGTATGACGACTCAAACTAGCGCACAACCTCAACGTCATCGTTCTTAGCCACTCCCTCTGTTCGCTGATTGGACCGGTAAAAAATTGACTGGAGAAAACCCAAGAATACACCACAATCCCAGACGTAGTTCTGAAGGAAAATGAAAATTGAGCGGAAGTACGTAGGAGGGCGGAGCCAGGCTAAATATTTGCCCCCTTAAATTTATTTTCAGGTGCATTTTTTACCTTTATAAATGCAAAGTTTTTCTAACCCTATTAAATATGTCTCGTGTTTTATTTCAAATTCTTAAAATCCCATTCATTATTAATACTTAATGTGATCAATAAATTACTAAACTAAACTCAATCAAATGAAATGATCAATGAAGGCCATCTTTGCACTTCCATTGTACAAGCTGTATTTATCTGCATTGTTTAATGCTGTTCAGAGCTGGAATAAATGCAATTGCAATGGCATAAATAATGTTATGAGATGATGTTTGTAATGAAAAAGTTCAACAGAAACTTTACTTTGGTAAAATCTAACTAAAACCTGCAATATTCGACGGCAAGTCACTGTCTTAATGAGTGAGCCATCGAGTCATTCATTCATCTAATAATGAAACAAATGTCTGTATTCATGAATGAGTCATTGAATCATTGACTCTCCCGATTCATTCAAAGCCGCAGATTTGTTCACTAACGAAACGCCACAGTGTGTTGCTGGAGGACTCGCAACACTTCTGCCGTGGCTTTCTTTGGAACTATAATTTCATTGCAAAATAGAGCAAACAAAATTGACAATACTGTGTTTAAAATGTACGTCACTAAATATTATCTTTTTGTTTCTTGAACTGCTGTATAAAATCAGTGTCACATTTCCAATGGTGTGGATAGTCAGAAAAAAATGCATTCTTGCTCGTATAGTATTATCACCAATTAAAACAAAGGCTGTTTCTTTTTAATTAGTATTATTAATTAATAAACAAGCCAGAATGTGAACATGAATACACATGACAATTCAGTATCCCAACCCTCCCTCGCTCTCCCACCCTGCTGTGTGACACTGAAGACTGTAGTATTGGCTGATAAAAATCCAGCTTTGCATCACAGGAATAAATTATATTTTAAAGTATATTAAAACCAAAGACAATTATTTTAAATAGTAATATTATTTCACAATATTAAAGTTTTGTTTCTGTATATTTGCTTAAATAAATGCAGGCTTGATGAGCATAAAATACTTCTTTCAAAAACATAAAGAATAGTAATGGTTCCGAACTTTCGACTGGTACTGTAGGTCTTTACTCAGATCAGGAGGTTGTTTCCCCAACGGACCTCCGTTCGCTTGATCAGATTGACCCATTTCCTCAGTGCCTTGATACAGAAAGCCGCAGAGCTGAGAGCACTAAGCGGTTAATCCTTTTATGTAGTGATTTTGACTCCTCACGGGGATGAAATGGAATGTGTATTTGAAGCGCTCGTGAATATGCAGAAGGACTGTCGCATTGTTATTTTAGCGTCCTCTTCCTTATTTCCTCCTAGGGCAAGCTGAGAATTTTTCTTCATTAAGTATTCGACTGAGGAACGGACTATCAATCTACGTGCTCCTGCATGCTGACTGATTTGATGGGTAGTGACTCCGTTGGCCGGTTAGTTATGTGCAGTCCTGGGCCGTCTCTGGCTGCTCACCACGATCCCCAGAGGGAGGGCCGCCAGGACATGACCATATTCTCAACCTCTGCTGTTCTGAGCAGACGGAGATGGAGAGAGCCATGGATAATCAGGACTGTCTCTGTCTCCAGCTGTCTGAGCTGGTAGCACGACACAGTCAGACTGTCTCTGATTTTGTCCAAATCACGTCCACGCAGAGCGATTGACCCTTTTATGCAGTGCGCCACATCCACCCAAGAGTCATCAGGGGACAATGGTGCATGAACGGAGCAGCGGGGTGACTTACCTCATGATTACCCCTCGTCTTTAAAGTGGAGAGATGCCTTGTAGTTGAACTTTGAAGTGCAGACTAACTTCAAAAGCAGGAGGTGAAAGCAGAGAGATGGGGCCCTGCTGCTAAAAGCAGAATGCCTCATCAGGCACGTAAAAAATTGCATATAACAGAGAATGATAATGCGCTACGTGACACAGTTACTCTTCAAGTAAATTAAACTAATAAAGTCCAAAAATTGAAAGGCCTGAAGAATTCCCAACTATGTTTTTTGTGTGTGTGCGACTCATTTTTTAAATGCAAATGTTATTGAGACCCCTCACACATAAACCTGGAAATATCTGGGAATTAAAAAAATGTGTTTTCCAGGCCATCATGGAACTTTTTGTTCTGCTCGTTCATTGATTCGATTCATTCAAACGGCTGATTCATTCAGGAATGAAGTAAATGGGTCTCTTTATGAATGGGCCATTGAATCATTCACCCGATTGATTTGCTAAAAACACTGATTCAGTCAAACGAAGCACCGCAGTGTGTTGCTCGGAGATGCACAACAGTTCTGCTCTGGCTTTTCAGGTAATATTTTCGTTGGCAAAACTGAGCAAAAGCAGACAATGGTGTCTAAAATCTAAAGTCCCCATGAAATCAAAATGTAAGTTTTTTTAGCTTTTAGTATGAATATGTTAGCCTTAAGGTTATGAATACGCTGGTGAGTTCCAAAACAATGACACAATTTACATTTAGGAGGTATAATCATTCAAAACTTACTTCCGCTAAAATGGATCACAGATTTTTATGACATCACCGCGGACTTCAGCTTCTCATCACATCTTCTGTCCAATCAAATGCTCTCTAGAATCTAAAGCGTCCCTATGCTATAAATACCACCTGGCCAAAGCGACCGTTGACGCGTCACGGAGCAATATGTGCTGGAGGTGTGTGTTCGGTTGCTCAAACGCTCGAGTTTTATTTCATTTTCCAACTGTACGTTGGTTAAGAATGAAATGGCTAGAATTTATTCACAGCTCTACTATTGAATCCAGTGTATCATCAGCGCTCATTTGCTTCCATGGTGCTGTCAAGTACGAATTGCAGTCTGTGAGGTAAACTAAACGCTATTAGCTATTTGAAAAGGGGGAGGAGCCATTCAATATGTCCCGCCTTAGCTTCCTGCTTCAGTGGAAATTACGTCAGCGCATCATACAAAGCTGCGCGTTCCAAGGCACTTTAGTCGGCCTTTAACTTCTTATTTATTGAACTGTTGTATAAAATCAATATCACATTTACACTCGCGCTATTCAGGACAAAAACAGCAATCGTGTGATATTGCGCTCGTTACTCGTGTGATATTGCTTAACTATAATCATGAAATAAATATGAGACAATACATTTTTGCCCTGATATCTTGAATTTTAGGGGAATTCTAACTGTATCTATAAGCTACAGTGAGTTGTTGCCCTGCTTCAGGTTCATCATCAATCAACTGTATGAAATGTAAGATGAGTTATGTAAGTCTGGGGCGAGGCGTTAACGTGTTAAAGCGACAGCCCTAATTTATTTCTTTATGTGTAGGGATTGTTTGTTTTATGTTTTTTTTTTTTTATAATATACCAATGAATATAATCTGCACTGTTCATAGACATATCTGAGTTCTGGGCTTAACATATGTCCAACAATTAGGGATGATTATCTCTTAGTAGGCGTTTAATCCAGACCCGGTCCACGCATAGGGACCACTTCAACAGGCCCATAGACACTCTTGGACTATAACCAGCTGTGCAGCACATGTGTCAGTCTTTCCTTAAAGAGAATGCGTGCACATGGAGGAGCGCATGTGTTTCTTACTGTTGCCGCAAGTGACGGGATATATATGCAGAGATTGTGGGGGCATATGGGTTGGATGTTGGAGCAGTAGCTTTAGGTCATAGACCAAGTGTTCAGTGTCCTATTTTAATCCGAACCCCTCACTTTTGCTCGCTGCTGCTGCCGGCGCCTGTAAATCCCACCCAAGCGATAGCAAACTTAAATCCACTTAATTTAGCACCTAATCCCCCCCCTCCTCCTCCTCTGAAATTTTAGAGATTGAGATTTAAGGATTAGCAGATAAATGGACAGGAAAATGGAGCTTGCACATGTTTTTCAAGCTCAAGTCATAGCACAGCAATCAGTTATTAAAATACTATTGCTGCTGGAGTGCACTGAATGGCCAGGCTTTTTTATCCTGCCAAGAAACTGAAGTGATTTCTGGGAACTCTCTTTTGGGAAATTGTCTTTGCATTGACTTTCTCTTTTATGACATGGAATATGTTTGGGATTTTCACACCCTGACCTGCTTTGCTGCTTACTTTAGATGATTGCCTATAGGTGATGAAAATCCTTTCAGATGTTTTGACCAATGGCTGTGTATCTAGACTGTCACTCATTTTAATTTGCTTGAAAAAGGATTTAACCTTCACGTTAGGCATCCATCTGAACTTAATCCAAAGATTCAACCATGTGACTTAATATAAACAACTCTGTCAAGTTATTTAAAAGAGGCTAAATTATACAGAAACTTGTTTCCACCATGTAATATAAATAAAAAAGGTACAGTAATTGCTTTTTATCTCACAATTCTGACTTTTTTTCCTCGCAATTGAGAGTTTATATCTCACAATTAAGACTGTTGTGCAATTCTGAGTTTATATTTTACAAGTATGAGAATTGTGAGTTATAACCTCGGAATTTCAAGGGAGAAAAAGTCACAATTGAAAGTATTAAACTTGCAATTGCAAGTAAAAAAGTCACAATGGTGAGATAAATATTAGCAGTTGTGAGGGAGGTAAAATATCAGAATTGTAAGATAAAAAGACAATTACATTTTTAATTTTTATTTCAACCTGCTGCTGTTTATCACGGTAGCATGAGTTGCTGAATAATGCAAACACACCTGGGAACTGAGGAAAAAAAATACCAGAGACAAAATACTGGAACAAACTTTAGTTTCATTAATGGTTCACTCATGCATTCAATGCAGACGAAACACTGTAACATACTATGCCTAGCCAATTTTGTCCCCCCCCCCCCTTGTAATTAGTCAGATTTTTGAACAAATTACTCAATGATAATTAGCAATTAGCATTTGGTTATTAATGCTAATGCTAATAATGAGTCAATTATTTCTACAGGACTAAAACCATAGTGCTTACAATTTATATTTATGTTGCACTTAAGACTTGTGGGACTTGAAGCATTGTAGGGGGTTTCCATATGACAGCAAGTACTTTTAATATAGTTAGCTAATTATTGGATTTCCTTTATATTGTCTCTAAAAGATAAACAAAACATGAATACAAATTTTGCAAGAATTTTAAAATACGTATTTATTATTTAAATGACCTCATCTGACAATGGAATTTTCAACAAAAAAGGAAAACAATTTTTATTTTATTTTTTCATCCTTCATAGTCTCATAATCTGTATATAAATGTGGGTAGTTATGTGATCACAGTACTCATGGTTTGGAATGGCTTGGGTATATTGTATATGTGTTATATATTGTTTTCATTCTATACTTCTGGGTCTGTTTTCTCATCTTGTTGGTACATATATTGTATGGTCACGACCTCCTTTATTCAAGAGACATGTGTTTGGCATTGAGACTGCTCTACACCTGTCCTGGCTGTTGCAGCAGCTTGTTGTGGGCCCTGGGCTGCTGGGGGTCTGCATGGGTCTCTGCAGGCCCCAGACATGTCTCTTGGCTCCTGGCCCTCTCAGAATAGATTAGCCCCGGGGTAAAATAGAGCCAGACACAACCAGGTTGACGCCAACCATGGAAGCCATGCCCATGTGATCCTATCAGGGGCTTTAATACAATATAGTATTATTATATCTTGGCATTATGATCTTATTGTGATCATTGAACGATTTCATTAACAGTTTGGCACTCTGATAGTTGGTCTGTTCTTTTGAATCTTTTGAGAGTATGTGTACACCATGTAAAGTTGGGTTATTTGAGGACAGGACACAGGGTGTCTGAAATGTTCAGCAGAACGTACCTGCTGTCACATCCACTTTCCCTGTTCTTCACACCACAGCCCTGCAGAGCCGAGAGCAGAAAATACTTCAGTGCCATCTCAGGCCATATGTGGTGTAACCCTATCATTTTGGGTCATAGAGACTTTAAACATGTTTCAAAAGAACATTATCCGGAACAACCCAAGGTTTTGTGCCTTACTCAAGAGCTCATCTTGTGGGTTTTCAACCTGCAACCATTTAGTGACTAGTACAGATATTTGACCACTGGACTGCTGATTCATACAATATAGCACACTGAAACAAAAACAAGGTTTAAAACCATTTTCTATCAGAAATTGCTAGTAAATTTCACAAATAATTGCAAAGAAATGGCAAGTAAAGGCTGATTCACACTGCACTGACATACTCTGACTAACACTGACAGTTTTACAGTCAAATGCCAATTCAACATGTTTAATCGGCGAAAACAACTAACACCAACAGACACCAACAAGGGTAACACACTGATCCGACAAAACCTGACGAATGTGTGTGTTGCTACTAGTCAGTGCAGAGTGAGTTGGCCTTAATTCACCCAAAAATAAAAATGATGTCATTAACTACTCACCCTCATGTCATTCATCTTTGGAATACAAAATAAGATATTTTTGATGAAATCCGAGAGCTTTTGACCTCCCATAGACTGTGTCCGCCTTAATGTTATAAGGCGACGAGAATACTTTTTGTGAGCAAAAAACAACAACTTTATTCAACAACTTCTCTTCCGTGTCAGTCTCTGACGCTGGTCACATGAGCAACACGACTCATGTGCGTGATGTTAATGCAGGAGGGCATGAGCATCAGATGCTAAACTACTTGCTGTCATATGAAAACCCCCTACAATGCTTCAAGTGCAACATAACTAAATTGTAAGCGCTATGGTTTTAGTCCTGTAGAAATAATTGACTCATTATTAGCATTAATAACCAATTGCTACTTATCATTGAGTAATTTGTTCAAAAATCTGACGTTCTGACATATAACCCGGAAGCACTGTGTTTACAATGTTAACAGCGTCAGACACTGACATGAAAGAGAAAGAAGTCGTTATTTTTGTTTGTTGTTTGCTCACAAAAAGTATTCTCGCACTTAGCATAGTGGGTACATTTTATTAAAATGCACAGTTGTACAGCTCTTTGTACTCTCCTACACATTAACTTTGTAGCACTACAGGCTTATGCTTTTGCAGGGACTTATTGACGTTTAATTCTAATGGACTAATTGATTTTAATTAAAACTTTAATCGAGGTTTGCGATTGTTAATTGTGATTTTAATCACTTGGTCTGCTGGTCAGTGGAATTATTAGCTGTTGATGCAAATTGCCACTCTTGTCAAACCTCAGCTGATGAACTAGAGTCCACAGATTTTCATAACTAACAGTGTTTTTGTCTTTACTGTTAGTGTCCATGTTTAGATGGTTGTGGTTGTTTATGTCACATGTGCCTTATAGATATAGATTTTTTAAATATATTTTTTAAGTCTCTATTACTCACCAAGGCTGAAATTATTTCATTCAGATTGAAACAGCAATATTGTGAAATATTATTATAGTTTCAAATAACCGTTTTCTATTTTAATATATTTTCAAATGTAATTTATGCCTCTGATGGGGAAGCCTAATTTTCAGCATCATTACTCAGTCTTCAGTGTCACATGATCCTTGAGAAATCATTATAATATGATGATTTGCTGCTCATGAAACAAGTATTATTATTATCAGTGCTGAAAACAGTTGCTTCATATTTTGTCAACAAATCAGGAGATGCTATGCATATAATGTTTTTTAAGGAATTAATAAGCTTATCAACAGCTT